>NC_051162.1:162796905-162932947 GCF_013339745.2 Dermacentor silvarum | reverse complement strand
CTTCACGCGATACACTTCTTCCGTGTAGCGGAACCGCAGCAGAAGAGTCTGTTTCAACTTTACATAATCCGTGGCGTCTTCCGCAGACATCCGACCTACTGCCGTTAACGATTCACCTATGAGACACAAACCTAATGACAAGGCCCACTTCTCTCGTGGCCAACCTTGACTAGCAGCCACTCTCTCAAAGCTTTATATGTCTGTATCTAGTGCATTCCTACCCTCGTTATAGGGCGATCATCTTATGAGCACTGCGAAAACTATGACCACCCACCTGTCTCATCGCTTACGACACTCGCCTGGGAACGCTCTGCCTCTATTATCCGCCGTCGCTCCTCTAGAAGCGCTCGTTCATCCTCCAGGCAGGCTAACTCTCGCACATGCTCTTTCTGTGCCACTATCTTTGTTTCTTCTCGTTCATTTGCTCGCTGATCTCATGTTCTTCTGCTCTGAGCTCACCCATGCATTCAAAGCCTCTCCACTCAGACCCATCTCCTTATCTAACTCTACTAGCATTCTCTTTTCGTCCATTATCGTCTACCACACACAAACTACGTGCGGCTCTAAAATGTACGCAACGATAGAGCTTTCTCCTTGTCATGGACTCCAGAAATTGTGATGGAATAGTTCGGCACGTATGTCTGTGTGCAGTCAGGCGGTAATGAGCGGCAGAGACGCACGAACGGATGTAAACGAACATTTATATAACGTGATACGACTGAAAGAACATAAGCACTAAACACAGAATACAGAGCAAAGGTCCCTACAACAAACACGTCTACACTAAGTCCTTCGCGCAGCGTTCAAGGAAAGAGCAAGTACGTCTCATGGGTTCAGTCCTGATGATGTCGTCGATCGCCGGTAGGTCATCTGAGCAGTCGCGAAGATTTCCGTTGGAGACGAACCAAGGCACAATGACCCTCGTGGGAGGCGAGCCAAGGAAGAATTACGGCACGGGTCATCAGATGAGGCAGGCGACGGCCCACGGCTGCATTACCGTGACCAGAGCACTCGAACGGGTGTCGGGCGGCTGGCACAACTTCACGTACCACCACGAGCAAGAGGCGGCCTCATAGCAAAGGCCTCGGTTAGGCCTCGCCCCGGACACAGCCTGAAGCTGCTCCAACAGGCGGCTACAAGCAGGTTACAGCCAGGCCTGCTCCAAACGGCGTTGCACCAGGCGTCACTCCGCGTCTGCACCGACAGGCAGGCGCGATGTCTTCAGGGCCGCCTCAGGTACCACGGCAGGAGCTCCCGGAACAGCGCACTGGTCCTGCGTCTTCCAAGTCACGATCCCCCTTTGCCCGTTCAACTCCCGCCTCTCTTATCCTTCCTTTTCCTCTTGTTTCTTTTTTGAACGCTGCCAAGCGCGCTAGCGGCCCCTGGCTCGCCTTCTTCTGTTTCTTCTTTCTTCATGCACAAGTCTCGAGAGTTCTCACAAAGAGTCCACGCACATAAACAACACTCATAAGGTCCCTGCACTACACCCATCAATGTAAACTTGTCGAAGCTTCACTACAAACGCGTTCAACGTATTTTTATATTTTTATCCGTTCTGCTTTATTTTCCACATGGCCACAACCAACACTGCAAAGTTTCACAGAATTGGAGATGGTGGTGCACATTTCAATAAAGTAACTTCGAAGAAGTCTGAATTCAGTTATGTTTGACCAAATGTGCGACAAACTGCATCACAATATTCTCATCGCTTGAACAAAGAATGAAGGAACTAATTAAAACCATTCGCAAGTTTCACTACCCTTTAGTGCACAGCATATCTTGTGAAGGCCCATATTTATTTGCTGCTGGCTTAATAAATTATTTCATTGCCCTTAGAAAGCGTTCAAAATGTGTTTCATATTTCGTCTTACATCAAATTTTCTACCGTAAGGATACATTACTGAGGCATTGTTAATATGCGAATATGTTTGCGCAGAAACAACTCATTGCCCAACAACTCTGCCTGAAGCATGCCTTCTGCTCTCGAAAAGTGTCACCAGCTGTACAGAAATGTGCACCATTGTGAATGGGATTGCAACAATAAATACTTCGGGCAGCTGAGCCCCGTGTAGGGAACTTTTTTCAGTGAGCCTTCCACTATTCAGTCAGGCGTCCCATTCCTTCATGCCATAGCAAGAAAATATTCAACTTTGTTCTGTCTCCGAGATCTCCATCTAGCATGGTTATCCGTCCCCTCGTCTTCTGTATATTTTTCTGGTGCACCTGACACCAGGATTTGTATAATTTGTCGTCAGTTCTTTCCGACTCTTTTACGTCTCACCACCTTTTGAAATGTCTCTTTCACGGCCATTCCCAACCCGGTTATTGCGTTTCCCCTTGTGCCACAAGACATTGGCACTGATATCGGCACATACATCTGGGTAAATACCAAAAAGTGCCGTGTACCAAGAGCAGGACAAAACAATGCTAAATATAGCAGTAATGAAGCTACTCTTGAGCTTGTGCCTAGATTAGTTGTAATTTCCAAAATACATTCCAGAAGGTTCTAAATGTTGAAATTTGGCGTCTCAAGGCTACCCATAAAGATTGTTTATACAGATATTGCCCCTTCTTAGAAATCACCCAGTGTAGCACAAATGTTAACCACTAATCTGTAACGAAGTTTCACTATACTAGTATTGCTTTTTTTTTACCGCAGCAGTGTCATAGTGATTTAAGCATCTGCCTTATAAGCGTAAGGTTCTGTCTCCAGTGCGGCTGTATACCCACCAGTACCCGCCTGCGGAATATCTGGGAAGCCTTGCAAAATAGGTCTTATACGTCACCTTGTGCTGCGAAATATCATGAGCTATGGCACTCCTTGGCCAAAGTTGCTTTTGCACCATAAAAATTCATTATCATCAGCGGCGGCATTACACTCTTGTAACATTGCCGACTAGTTGCAGGCATGCTGACTGGCACCATCTGCCAACTTGAATTCCGAGGATCAAAAGACCTTAAGCAGAAAAGTGCTACACGATGGTGAAATCATCAAAAGTGATCAATGGTTTCACTAATCCTGGCTTACATAGGGCTGCACCTGATGAGAAACAAACAGCAAAAATACCCAAGGCAATAACAGCAACACCCCGTGGTTCAGTGGTTATGGCACCCATCTGCTGATTCCAGACAAGCGGTTTTGATCCTAGCGGAGGCACAGCATTTCAATGAAGGCAAAATGCAAGAGTGCGCATGTCCTGTTTAATTTCAGTGCAAGTTTAAGAGCCCCGCTATCACGTCCAAACACAACCAGATGGTCCAAATTTCAAAAACCAAAGCCCTCCACTATGGCGTCTTTCGTAGCCGGAGTCACGTTGGCCCGTTAAACCGCAGACACCCCTCAAGAAAGCCATATCAGTCATGTGTCAAAAAAAGAATGCCTCTGTGCTGCAACAGCCCATGAGATAGTGTTCAGAGCATGTAGGTATATATTTATACACTGATGCACACCTGGGTACGTAGACTATGGAATTATGGGAAAGACCTGATTTTTGTTTCAGTCCAAGCTGAGAATGAGCATCGAAATACAGAAGTTGGGTGCTTTAATCAGGGAACACAGATTAAAACTGGGAGCTTAAAAAGGCACTCCGGGCCAAAAAGTTGGCGTTCAATAGCAAATTAATTCACCTTGACAGAGATCTCTGTTACTAAAAATGGAGCTTTTGTAAGCTAGAAAAGACAAATTTATAGTGCAAGTTCCACCATTACCGTCCATCTCCCAAGTGCACTGCAATAATTATAGGTGTAGATCACAGCGGCCAGCCTTTACCGCCATTTACTTGAAAACTAGTCACGGGAACCTTACCCTCATTGACGTAATGAGTTTGAATTAGGTAGGAGGAATACTTTTACAATCGATCCTCTCACTAAACACGTATTTTGCTTTCGGGAAAACGTCCTCATGCTCAGGAAGAGACACAGATGATTTTCACTAACAATAACCATGCGTGCTCAGGGCTCCTTTAAAGTGTCAGAGGTCTATAGATACAGCAGGCTACTGTAGGGAAGGGTTTTCAAGACGAGGAAATCTGTAGGATGCTTGCAGATGCCACAGCAAGCGCAAGACACCATCTTTGCGGATCCCTTGACAGCCGCATTAAAGGGTTTTAAAAAACTGTGCTTATGTTAGTGAGTTTTTTACACAAAAAGGAGAAAACATTTTCCTCTGGAATGATTTAAACACATGCCTTTGAAAAAATTGCACAGTTTTCTCCAATCTTTCAGCATAACACGCATCAAAGAAAAAATAGCTGACGAATAACGTGCAAAATACTGCAGTGAAGTGTCCAGCCGCTCCCAATACGTGGCGATCAACACGAAGAAGGTACTCCTCTGGGTTCCACAGGTCATCACCTAGGGTTATTAAGAGCAATAATAGTGAAATTACGTTCTTAATAGTTCAAGCAGTTCCTATTTTTCATTTCAACACGTATTGTACAAGTATATGGCAGAAAAAAAAATTTCATTAAAGCATTAAATTTTATTAAAAAGCAATTTCATTAAAAATTTCATCTCGCGAGCCGCGAGATGCACCGCGAGCATCTCAATGGCAGCAGGAAGCCCTTTAGCCTAAAGAACAAGATCATCAAGTCATCACGAATGCCCCAGCTCCCGAAGGAGCACTAGAAGATTATCGCCCGCCCCAGGGGGGGGGGTCTTGATGTTCAGAAGACGGGCTCCGCTCGGCTTGCTCGGGCCGTCGCCGCCGCGGCAGGACTCACGTCTGAGCAAGCTAGTCACGACATCGTCTGCCCCAACGCAACACAAAACATCATCGTCCTCAGCACCGCGTCTCGCAATAACGCAGATGCTTATCTAAAAATGAATTGCATCACCCTGGGAATGAACCAGTACGAACTCAGCACTTACGAAGCCGCGCCGCACGCCACGTGCAAGGGTGTCATACGGCAAATTGATGTGTCGGAGAGCCAGGCCGACCTGGAGAGAAGCATTCTCAACGAGAGAAATCCCTTAGCCCTGGGAGCCAAGCGAATCAAGAATAGCGAAACGGTAGTCATCGTTTTCGACGGCTACAGGGTCCCCAACTTCGTTTTCTACGGCTCGGCGCTAGTCAAGTGCTCCTTGTACCTCAGGCAGCACGACTGCTGCTATGCCTGCGGTAGACTAGGCCACAGAGCCGACGTCTGCCCAACGCCGGAGAACAAACTATGCAGGAAATGTGGGGCCAACAACCCCGACGAAAACCACACCTGCTCGCCTACCTGCGGCCTCTGCGGGGGCCCCCACGCCACAGCGGACAAGATTTGCAAGCAAAGATTCCAACTCCCGTACATCGTTCGACGGAGGAGAAGGGAAAGAAATGCGGAATCCAGGAATCGAGACCCGTCAACAGCACAAACAAGCGCCGGCAGCGAACCGGCTAGACCTTCGAGCAGGCGCTCCCGCTCGAGAAGCCGCTCGAGGTCCAGGAGCCGTTCCAGGTCCAGGTCCAGGAGCCGTTCCAGGTCCAGATCCCGGGGCCGCTCCAGATCGGGCGGCCGCTCCCGCGGCCCACAGAACAGGGTCCGGTTCGAGGAGCCAGCCCGTCCTGGGAAACAAGGCGCCACCTGGGCGGACAGAGTGCGGAGCGGAGGGAGCCCTGCCGAAAAGGTAACGGGGGGCGCGGCGCCAGAGCATGGTTCGTCTGAAGTAACTCAGCTTAGGAAAGAAAATGCCGAGATGCGCAGCATAATCGAGTCAATGCGAGCCGAAATAGCAGAGCTCAGAAAGGCTAATCAACCTCACTCCGTTCCAGTCCCTATTTCAACCCCATCGGGGACCCCCTCTCCCCAACCCGCAGAAGTTCCCATGGCCAATCAACCTCACTCCGTTCCAGACCCTAGTTCAACCCCTCGGGGACCCCGTCTCCCCAACTTGCAGACGTTCCCATGGTCGTGGAGGCGAGCCACCCGGGAAACCCAGCCAAAAGAAAGGCCGTTCCCAGCATGCCCGAAAATGTACAGGCTAAAGCCAAGTCGGAAATCAGAGAAATGTTGAATTCCATCTGCTTCGAGATCCAGAAGATTAACGAACGACTCTCTGCAGTGGATCAGCGACTTTTGGTAGTGGATAAGAAGATAGACGCGCAAAACGTCAAAATTCGATGCTTGGAAAACAGAATGCCAGAAATAGTGCCCAAGGTGCAGGAAATGGACATCAGGTCGTCGACCCGCGTACGTCCCGTTTTCATTCCGGATGGCGCGTCGGTACCTACGCCGCCACCACTGCACGTCCCCGGACCTCCCTCCTTCGAGACCCTAGTAGCAACGCCGGAAGGCGCTCTATACAGCAAGGATGGGGCCACACACTCAATTTAGGATTTGGCAGTGGAACTGCAGGGGACTCCACCATAAAAGATGCACCCTGCAGCAGTTTGTTCGCACTCACAAAGAAAAGCCACATGTTATATTATTGCAAGAAACGATGACTGATCAAGTTTCACTACAGGGATACAAAGCTCTTGCTCTCCGTGGGGACGGCAGAGGAATCTGTACATTAGTCAGCAGCAAGTTCACTTTCGTCGCACACGATCTAGGGGTCCGGCCTAGCAAGACGGAGACATCCCTAGTCGAAGTCATCCCAAGTCAATCCAACATCTCCAGCATTTTTATACTTAACGTATACAGCAGCCCGAGCGATCACAGACAACGTTTCAAAACCATCATCACTAGGGCAACGAAACTCGCCGGAAGCTCTCCACTGGTTGTGGCCGGCGATTTCAACGCACCCTTTCACGCTTGGAACTACCCGCACGATACGGTCAAGGGCAGAAGCCTGTGGCAGGAGGCGGGAGATGCGGGACTTTTTCTAATGACAGACCCAGCCTTTCCCACCAGACGCGGCACCTCCTCGACCAGGGACTCTGTCCCGGATCTCGCCTTTGTTAGAAACGCTGGCTCAGCCGTGTGGTCGAATCTGCTCATAGACCTCGGTAGCGATCATTACATCACGGCCACCAGCCTACAAGTGGAGCAGAAAAGAAAAAAGGCCTTCTCGGTCCCTGACTGGGACAAATTCCGTGAGGTTCGCAAGGCCCGCGCCGCCCGTGGAGAAAAGCCCGAGAGCCTCGCCCAGTGGTCCGAACTAATTCTGCAAGACGTCTGCTCCACCACCAAAATCATAGAAACGGATCTGCAGACAGACAAAATGGATAGCAGGCTAGCACACCTACTCGAGGCCAAGCAATCAATCCTCGAGAGGTGGAAAAGCCAACGCTTGAATCGCAAGCTCAGGAAAAAGATAGCCGAGATCAACAGACAGATAGAGGAGCACTGCCAAGCCTTGTCTAGGCAGCAATGGGACGAAATTTGCAATTCAATCGACGGGCAGATGCGCACGGGAGGGAAGTGGAATCTTCTGAAACATTTGCTCGACGACTCGGGCACCAAATCAAACCAGAAAAGTGTCCTCGCTAAAGCGCTACACGAAGCCAAGAAGTCGTCTTCGGAAGCAGAAGTGCTGGAGACGCTAGCTAAGAAGTACCTGCCACTCAAAACTGTTGCCGATGAGGCGCCATACCCAGTGTACAAAGGGAAGCCGAACTCCATGCTGGACGAGCCTTTCCAAGTCAGTGAAATCCGCCGCGCCCTACATGACCTCAATGGTAGGTCGGCACCCGGCCCTGATCACATTAACAACAAGGCTCTCAGAAACCTAGAGGATGAATCAGTCGAGTTTCTCACAAATGAGATAAATCGCATTTGGGAGGAGGGAATTGTACCGGAACAATGGAAAGTGGCGAAGGTCATACTCATCCCAAAGCCCGGTAAACCGCCGAGCTTGGACAACCTCCGCCCCATCTCACTGACATCATGTGTAGGGAAGGTGGCCGAACACGCCATCCATAACAGAATTGCCGAGTATATCGAGACCAACGACCTTTTCCCTCACAACATGATAGGTTTCAGGCCAGGCCTCTCCACCCAGGACGCCATGAAGCTTATCAAGGTCCAAATCCTGGAACGCTGCACTCGGGACACGAGAGCCATCCTTGGTTTGGACCTGGAGAAGGCCTTTGATAACATCCGTAACGAGTTCCTTCTCGACGCCATCTCCAAACTCGACCTGGGCTCTTCCTTCCATGCCTTCGTCAAGTCTTTCTTGAGCAAACGATGCGCCATCCACAAGGCTGGAGATTTGGAATCAGAGAAAATGGAGCTGAGTGGAAGAGGCACCCCCCAGGGGTCAGTCATCTCACCGCTCCTCTTCAACATCGCAATGGTCGACCTCTCGAGATACTTAGGCAAGATCCAGGGCATCGGTCACACGATCTACGCGGACGACATCACTGTCTGGTGCGCGGGAGGCAGTGACGGACAAGTCGAAGCCGCTCTCCAGGAAGCTGTCGACACTACAGAGCGCTTTCTAACAGACACGGGACTCCGGTGCTCCCCAAAGAAATCGGAACTCCTTCTCTACAGCCCCACTAGAAAGGGCCGCAAGCCACAGAACTGGAAACCCCCCACCGAAATTGACATTAATCTCTACATCAAGTGCGGAGATCCGATTCCCAAAGTCGCGTCCATTAGAATCTTGGGAATGACACTCGAAGGGGCGGGCACAAATAGCATCACCATTCACAAACTAGCAAAGAAGACGGATAGCGTCATCGGTCTAATCAAGCGGGTAGCTAACAGAAGGAGAGGCCTGAGTGAAGAGAATCTGATAAGGCTAGTCCACGCTTTCTTGTTATGCCATTTCACGTACGTAGCGGCCATGCACGTCTGGAAGAGGGCCGAGCGAGACAAACTAAATGCCATGATAAGGAGGGGGATCAAGAGCGCGCTCGGACTACCAAACTACACACGCACCGACCGACTTCTGCAGTTGGGCATTCATAATACACTAGAAGAAATTGCAGAAGCACAAGAAAGGGCACAGATTCTCAGACTCTCCGGCACCACGGCGGGCAGACGACTCCTAACAGAGATGGGCGTCCCCCCGGCTAAAGTCAAAGACTCCTACCAGGGCCTTCCGAAAGAGCACAAAGACCACATAATCATATCCCCCGCCCCACGCAATATGCATCCCCAGCGCAACGTGGAAAGAAGGAAGGCCAGGGCCGTGGCGCTCCTACGCCGGGCGACAGAACTCCCTGGCGGCAGCTGCTTCGTTGACGAGGCCCAATATGGCAACAGCAAAAATTTCGCAGTAGTGTCCATCAACCACAAGGGTTCGACCATTAACGCAGCTTCGGTACGAGGCACGTCGTCATGTGCGGCCGAGCAAGTCGCCATTGCCTTGGCCCTCCTGGACGAGAAACATGCCAACATCTTCAGCGACTCCAGGGCAGCCATCCGCGCCTTCAGCGTTGGCGCCGTGTGTAAAGAAGCCTGTCGCATCCTCGACGGTAAATGCATTGCCACCCACACTCTCACGTGGTTCCCCGCTCACATGGGATCCATCATGGGAGGCCCCACAAACCTCAACGAGCTGGCCCACTCCAAGGCGCGAGGTCTCGCTTTCCGCGACCATGGAGAACTCCCCGGCCAGCCAGGAGTGGTGGAGAACAGAGATCAACCGACAACATACAATGAACTTACGCAGTACTTTTATCTCGGCAGGAGAGACTTTCCCCTTCCTCACAAGAAGTTAAATAAAGCGCAGGCATTGACCCTCAGATTATTGCAAACAGGCTCGTATCCCAGCCCGGCTTTATTACACAAGCTTTATCCCGACACTTATGCC
This sequence comes from Dermacentor silvarum, assembly GCF_013339745.2. Lineage (NCBI taxonomy): Eukaryota > Metazoa > Arthropoda > Arachnida > Ixodida > Ixodidae > Dermacentor > Dermacentor silvarum. The sequence goes on along the minus strand of NC_051162.1, from coordinate 162,923,260 downwards.
AGTAGTTCTTGCAGGCACTGCAATGACTTCGCTAGCTTAGACCATATGCTCTGGCGTTGCCCCTCGTTACGAGGCACGGAACAAATAAATGAGGACAAGTGGCTCTCCGCTATCAAGAGCCCCGATGCCGGGGCGCAACTATGGGCTGTCCAGAGGGCCCACGATGCGGCGGTCGGGCATGGCCTGACTGTCCTGAGGTGCGCGCTGAGTCGCGTACCTCAGGACGTTCATTAAAGTTTTCCATCCATCCATCCATTAAAGCTAAGGCATTGTGCATACTGAATAGCTCCTGTATGGTATGCTAATGCAACTGGCGACGAAATGACGCTAAGTAGCCTCAAGTATCACCAGTTTTCATTTCGAGAAATTTCCTCATATTTTGGAGCTTTTGAGGAAACGCTAAGTATACTCCTCTGCTTACTGCGCTGACAAAAGAGGTGCACATTTTGCAACTATACAACCATCCAGTGCTGCAATTAAAATGTCTATTTTGATAAACTACTTCCAATACAAGAACAATGAATTATTCAAGTCACAGCTTATAGTAGCAACCATCTGACTTGCTCTGCATGACTTCAACAAATATCTCATCCAATGAATACGCATTAAGCAGTTAGGCATGCAGGCATATAGTTCGGAAAAGTGGCCCTGTGAGCTATAACATAAAAAAGCATACATGCAACCTTCCATACATGCCAATAAATACTTTGGTAATGCCGCAGGTAACAGAATATGTACTGAGCAATTGCACAATAGAATATCAGATACTGAAAATCCATGCCTGCTGCAATAATGCATGGTGGCAGGGGAACATCCGCAAGGTTATCTATCTCAGTCGGAGTTCAGCACGCCTAAAAAGAGCGAAAGAGCTTTTGAGCTTACAACACACCATTCAAAAATAAACCTGCACCTCAATGGGCTATCAAAAAACCTTCGTGCTCTCAAAAAAATCTGCAGTGCCTGAAACAGGAAAACTTAGGCAAGTTACCAGAAAGCTAATTACACATGAGGTATATGGCTATAAGGTACTGCTGAAGATGTAACCTTAGTGTATTAAGGCAGTGACAATATCCTGTGTGGGCCCACTTGCTGTCTGGCCCAAAATAATGCACGCAACCCACAAGTACTTAGATAAGCACCTGAGGACAGGCACTAGGACCTCTTACATTTGCAGTTTAAAGTGCACAATAATTTATATGTTTCACTCTTACGCTGGCCATCATAGAAAGCTACCTCTCTCTTTTGCACAAGGTCGTTGAGGTCTTCCCCAAACCAGGAGGTATAGCTCGACCAGACCAAGCAACTCCAAAAAATCGCGTACTTAGTCGGCGCGCACCCATGCAAGCAGCGCATCTGCGGCGCAACCACAAAGCAAGATGTCTCTTCATGGCGGGCGTGAAGAAAGTGATGCGAGCACCTACATAGAATCCATGCCAGTAAAACGAAATGGCTTTCTGGCACTTCCAGAGCAGACAAATCATTCGCATGTGTCACTGCGCAAATAAGTTTCTAGAAAACAATGCGACGTACCTGTAACAGGTGAAGAAAATTTGGCCGAACGTGGCTTCCAGTTTAGCACCGTCAACACAAATTCGCAGAGCCTTCACAAATGGCAACACTGGTGATGGATCGGGCAAGGTAAATAGACCTGGTAGCGAAGCTTCCATAGAAGCCCATACGTTCAAAACATGGCGGCTCATGTATGACCATCTGTGTGATGAGGGAACACTTCCGGCGGAAGAAAAAATAATGTGACGTCATATCAATTAAAAACCTAAGTGACGTCATTTTGTTCTCAAAGGCGCGAAACTTGTTTTCGGAGGTCTGCCATTAGAGCTGTATATTCAGATGCCCCGCCAGTCGACTTGATGGGCGTTCTGAGCTTTCAGCGCGAAAAGCGATGCCTGAAAAGGTCAGCCGTACGGGTGTCGAAATCGTATCGCTGCAAACAACATACTTTCTTTGGAAGCTGACGAACGCTTTGGGCGTATAGTGCGTAGAGTGTTCGTCCTTTCGTCAGGCGCCAAGCCCGTCGGCCAGCGCTCTCGCACGAAAACAACTAAAGTAAACAAGTATCTGGCAGTCGCAACTCACCAGTTTTGACTGCACAGGTTAAGAAACAATGAAACTACCCGCGTCACCACATGCAGACAAGTGTCGACAAGCAAAACAACACAACATGTGTGGGGGGCGTATTGTAACAGGTGAACTTTACGAGCGCGCCTTTCTGCACACTTCAAGAACTGCATGGCATTGCAAGTGATGGCGGCGTTGAGCCCGCCACTATCGATTGGTGCTCCTACGGTTGGCGCTGAAAAAAGGTATTTATTGATAATGATGAAGTAAAATAGAATTGTCTCTTCTTTTCTCGTCATGCGTATATAAAATGGATTAGGAATTTTATTTTCGTTGAATGAATATAACTGCGTCTCGCTTTAATTAAAAAAACGCTTTTTTCCTTTCCCAGTGCTTATTCCCTCCAAACATACTCGCGCTTCAATCGCTGCTCCCATCACCACCCTTGCTGATGTCGGTGACAATTGGTTCTGAACCACTTTTCGCCCGAAGCTTCCCGACCTATTTGTATCGACCTTGGATGGGGCACCGGGCCGGCTGCTCCTTGCGATATCTGCGCCGCTCTGTGCATTCCCGGTTTCTCGCGTAGACCGTAACACAAAGGCGTGCCGGCGCGTCAAGCATTCGTCGCCACGTCCACACGCACTGAGCAGCACCAAACCAGAGGCGCGCGCAGGCATGCACAGTAAGTGACGATGTGGCTCTCGCGCGAAAGGATATGCCGCGCTGGACGGAAGACCTCCCTCAAAATTTCGTAACCCCGGGGATAAAAGGAGGCATCAAAGCTATAGCGAAAGATAGGTTTACACGATGCCGACGGGCGACCAGTCGTTATTAATACATACTCCGTACCGGGAACATGGCGGAGTCGTCTGCATCTACCAGCGGGTAGATGCAGCGCGTAAAATAGCAATGCTTCTGTAATTTCTCATTTCTTTTCCTTCGCGCGGAGCTAGCTCGCCTCGCCAATATCTCAAGCCCTGTGCGTTTCATCTCTCCTACATGGAAAAAAAAAGACAATTGGAAGGAAGCCATTATTATGCGGGGACCATAGCGCCAGTATTGAGTGCAGGCTTGCAAGGAGCAAGCGCTACTCTCGCACGACGGTGGCGTGTAAGGTTTATGTATATAAGCGCATCTTGTGGTTCTATACGCGGTTTATCATTTATTATTGTCATTCATTTGTAGGTTCTTGGCGCAGCCTAGGGTGTATCTACAAACGCGTTCTGATGTAGCAAAGTGTTGTTTTTGCTGTCCCGCACGAATGGGATGGCGAAGAAAAAGTCCAAGTTTAGAGTACTGGTAAGCGGCGCCTGTGGCCGGGGCACTCAGGCAACACCACCTAGAACTAGTCTAGGTGGTGTTGGCTCAGGTGACCGTAAGCAGCCTGTAGCTTCGTCTTTTTCAGCCTGCAACCCAATAGTAATGTAGTGACGCACGTGTGCTTCCTCTTTATAATTCGTTTTTTAGTTGATTTAGCATTGCTCGGGTCGCCACGCAACTTGTTTTTAAAGCGGCCGCTTTTCGACGAAGCCGAAATGCCATAGGCCTGCAGTGCGATTTCAGGGCACGTTAAACAGAATGAATGGTTTAAATTAGTCCGGAACGCTCGGCCATTATGCTGCGACAACCGATGAGTAGAGAGCACCATGCGGCATTGCTGCGGTCGCGTGCAGTCCCGACCAGAGGTCTTAAACTCGACCATCTCTTCATGCGGACCATATCGGTTGCATTTTGGTGTCCCATGGGGGAGGAATGTATCAAATGCGAGGAAAGAAATAAGGAGAAGTAGAAAACCAGGCAAAAATAAACAAACAGAAAACTCTCTTAATTGGTTAGGTCAGAATTCGCATCCACGAAGGCAGTACAATAACACTGTCTATGTGTGGTACTGTTCATTATCTTTTTTTTTTAAATTTTTAATCGACATATCAGGCAGTGCTCGCAAACCCTAACCAACGTTGGCCAAATATGAAATAATTTTTGTCGTGCCCGTGTCATCAAACAGTAAATAAATGTATAACCGAGTTTTTCCTTCAAAAAAGATGAAATATTTTGCCCCAAAGGGCTGCACGACAAGGTTTTGAGGGCCGCATGTGGCCGTGCTATTAAAGAACGCCGTTCTTGACGAAGCGCTTCCCAGACAAGTTCAAGTGCTAGGTGACCCGTCACGTGAGTGTAACGACACGCGAGATAGCACGTAGCTAAAATCCCTATATCGAAAAAGTACCGTCTCCTCTCCTAAAACGCTTGTTTATTTTCTTTACTCTTTGCTTGCGAAAGCAAATCGACGATGGAACGCCTCGAAAGCTCCCGTTGGATACGCGCGCCGCCGCCGCCGCAGACGACTGCAACTGCGCAGAGTGACTTTCAACATGGCTCTGAGGCGGAAAAAAAATATAAAGAAGTGAAAGCGCGCGCTATCATCGTCCAATCGGAGATACAGGAGAGAGAGAAGCGGCGTTGTTCAAATGATGGTGGTACTTTTCCGAAGGTACAGCTAAAGCCCCTATATTTATAAAAGTAGCGCCATCCACTTCCCTCCTCCTCCGTTCCACTATCCCGCTCGGCGCGACTAGCGCGATCGAGGCGCAATATCGACAGTGGCGCCGCCTGCGTCGGGCCTGCCGTGGCAGACGACAGCTAACGCGCTACCAGAGGAAATCCGAGTAAAACTTCGATCGCGCCCGGCGGAGACGTTTTTGAGGCGCGATTTTGCTTCGTCAGTCAGTAACTGGTCTTAATAATGCCGTTTTGGAAGTAGCAACGCGACGATGCGAGACGGCGCAAATATCAAGTGTGCAGCAAGCGTTTGCGCACGCCGGATGGTAAACAAAAAAAGCCTTTTGCCCTCGCCTTGTCGGTTGCGGCAACTTAAGGCGCAGCAGCATGCCATCACAACGTAGTTCTTGTCCCTAACACGTTTGATCCGTTTGTGCGTACAGCACTTTCGTCGCACAGGCCCGAGAATGGCAGTCGGAGCGCGCTGGAAAGAAAAAAAATATACAAAAGCTCGACGCGAACTTCCACGTGACACGGATTGGCCAAAGGGGGAGCGGAGGAGGCTGGGGCGACAGGAGGCGGCTAAGAGAGGGCGAGGAGGAAGCGCCGAGGTGAGCGCGGTGGCGGCAAGATCTAAGAATGGCGCTACTTTTATAAATATAGGGGCTTTAGGTACAGCGGCTTTACACGTAGCCAGCCCAAGGCGCCAGCTGCCGAGAAGCTTCCACAGGCGATGAGCTAAGAGCTTCAAGTAAGCGCAGGCGGCTGCGTCGCCGAGTGAGTACAAAGTTCGGAAGGGCAGCAAAACGCGCCTGACGCAGATCCTCCTCTTTACTCTTTTCTTAAATTTCTCCTTCAAGCCAATGCGCATACTCGTGGCTTGGTATGCGGTGAAAATACCGTAGTTTGCGTTTACGATGGCGACACCACATTTTTTAAGTAATACTGGGCGTAAAAATAACGGTGCAGCTTGTGTTCAAGTCGTACTTAATGTGATTTCTGACACCGTTATCTTTTAAACATTCATTTAGTTCAACAAGGCACTTGCGCTTGGAGGAGGGCCTAGAATAATAAGGATGTACGCTGCACTCCCACAGATGTGCATGTGCGCGTGACGTACGTCGCTTGTGGTGGTGGTACTTGTGTAATACCCCTGACACACGGGCACGCTCAAGTCCTTTAGGTAAGGGGACATCTACCGGAAAGGCGTTCAAGCGCAGTGACACACGATAAATGAGTACCTCCCTCCCGGCAAGAAGATCGGGCATCTACTTTTTCAAGCGTAAAGGTGTACTCTCGCATACAGCGTGCACAACTCATCTTGGGCCGCGATTTTGTAGCGATGCCTTACGACTTATTCTACACTAGTCTTATCATCCGCCGCTCACGGCCGGCTGATCCCGTTGATAACGCGAGCGGACCGTCGCTCTGGCCACTGACAAAGCGCGATAAGCGCGAAAAGGCATTATTACCGGAAAGGCATCGCTACAAAATACTGACCCAATAGAAGAAAACCTGTTACATAACTAAGGTGCCCTGTAAGTATTGGTTTTATATTGGAAAATGTTTTAAATTTTAGCGGTAATGCGATTTGTCGAACAGTGAAGATTTACTCTAGCTGTACTCTCAAACGCCCGCACCACGTCGCTAGCGGCGCCCTGTTAAATTCCAAATATGCGCATTTTAAGTCATCAAAAATGGGAAAAATATGTTTTTAGGTTCTACAATCACGAAATGTAATCTACATGGGTAGCTTTTTGTAAATGTTTTCTCCCTTGCTGCTTGAACAAGCAACGCGTTTTTGTTTCTTTTTGGCGGCGTTTATCTGAGAAACCACCTACAGAAGTTGGTGCGGTGCCATGTGTCATCGGCGCAACTCCTTTCTGCAAAAGGTCCTTCGGAGTAACAAAAGGGGTTTCCTGCAAAGGACTTTACTTTTGCACGTGTGTCAGGGGTATAACGTCATCTAACGTCGACAACAGCTTCTTTGTACATGCATTTCCACACAGGGGAAATAAAGCGGGTGTTTTTTTTTTTTTTTTTTTGGCGAGTTCGCCATTGTAAAGATTAGAAGAAGGCAAGAGGCCGTTCCTGCGAACGCCTTCTTTACTTCTGCATCGCCCTCTTCTATTCTAGCTACCGCCGGGCGAGTGCCCTTCTCTTGCCTCGTTACTGTGCTAATAAGATATGTTTGCCCTACAAGCAATCTTTAGAAAATTTAATGAAGATATAAACATCTATCAAAGGTCACAATCAACTTCTTTCGTGCGGAACTTGTGATTTCTAGAAAGCCACGATTCTCCTAATAGAATCACACAAGGGGACGCCTGAAATGAATGGTAAACTTAATCTGTCATTGGAAAATGTGTGGAGCAGCAAAGCCGGATTTTCATGTGGCACAGTGCCCTCGCAACACTAGCACGTAGGCAACGTTTTGGCGAAACGAAATGAGACGTCTGTTCAGGACTCTAAAATAAAAGAATCCCCTTCATCAATGAGCGGTAAATCTGCAGTGAACTTCCCTGCACTGCTACAAACAAAGAAATTTTTGTGCCTTAGTTATTGGTAGTTACAAGAGGCCCACTGATTTGAAATCAATACCAACTGCGAGCCACTATTTTGTAGCAAAATGGGCTTCCGACTTCAAATAAGCGATCGGAAAAAATAAGACTGTCGATTTCCTCATCCAGCTTTGAAATGTCATCGTTCTGGAATACACTGTGAATGTCTGGTTGGTCTAGAAAGAAAAAGCGCTGAATGTGTGCCACGACACCCATGCTCCATGTACGCAATTAGCACTGTCATTGTTCTTTTCGTGTTGTGTTGGGGTTGGGAGTGTGCAAACTGAACTTGTTTTAACTAAACTACAGCTGCGTCAGCTTGAAAGGTGGAAGACAAATGCAACAGACAATTGGACTGTCATGGCTTCATTCCACCGCAGCCGCTGCTCGCATGATGGGATAACGGACTTTTCTGTGTTCCCTGCATTGGGGCGCTGCGTATTTTTCTTAGCTTACTTTCTTGAGCAGCGATAAATTGTTGCACTTCTTTTCGGTTTCCGGCATCTGTACGTGGAAGACAACACTATCATCTGGCGCCCTCTGCCCTAGAACCACAGTACGTACACCAGCTGATTAGCGACTGTGCTGAATTGCGCAGCTATCCGCTGTTTTATTTGCCTGGATAGCACTATTTCGCCATTGCTAGCCGCAGCTGTCTTTGCCGGAACTTCTCGATATGACATCATCTTCTTGCGAAAGCTATTATTAATTCATAGATCAAATGTCGAAGCGCCGATTTTCTTTTAATGTCTTTCTCAGTCCGCACAAAAATACATTGGTGGCCTGCTTTTTAACATTTCATCTAACATTTCTTCTACCAAAAGGTCATACTCTTGTAAAATGAACAAAGATCATTTTTCAAAGCTGCCGTATCGTTAGCTGGCAAAGCTGATATTTTGGCTTTCTATTTAGAATAGTATCTATGATGCATCTTATGCATTTCAATAAAGTGCATTTATTAAAGTAGTCACAGGTGCCTGCGCTTACCCGATAATCGTCGACAAACTTCTTCTCTACGTTGGATTCATCGCACGCTCTCTGCCTCAAGTAGAAATAATTGCGTCTCAGTGCATGTCCTGTACCTCTTATATGTTTAATAGATTGTTCAAGATGGCGAAAGCTCTTCTGAGGCTGCTTCGTTGGAGCTTCATTCTCGGTAACTCATATCTACTCCTGACTTCATTTTTTGTGCCTTGCTTTATTTTTTGCATGCATAATTTCTATTGTATCCTAAATGTTGTTGTCCATGACATACTAGTTAGACAAATTCGGCATTTCTTTATTGCAACTAAGGTACTCATTTCACAGTGGATAGTGAACGTCTTTATAAATGATTTTTTGTTTAGATCATTCTGCGCCAATACGGCGGTAAACGACGAGTCATGGCTAGCTTAAGTAAAAGCAGTTACACTTATGACAGACGTCTGCAGGAGGAACGAAATTAACTAATAAATGTATATTCAGGTAAGGCCAAGTGGACACTTTTTAAACTGAAATAACTATTACTGTCTGCAAGAAAACGCATATTCGCATTCTTATATGGCACTGCAAAATTTTTTAGCTGTACGACGCCTTCAATGCTTGTGAATGCAGCGGAGCGAAGTATCGATTTTTACCTGATAAATCACTTATTAGCGATTTGTTTTTCAAAAATAATACAAGGCAAACTGCTTCCATAAAAACGACTGAACGCCGAAGGCAGTAACGCCTTAAGGCAGGCGCCGAACGCCGAAGATTGCCGAAGGCAGTAAATGGTTAAAGCACACCGTTATGCATTTCTTCGTGGCACATGAGCTGCATGGTGCGAGTTATTGATTGATTGTTTCAGCATTTTAGTTTCCTGAATGCTCACAGCGAGGGGGAAAATCACATGCGTAACTGGCTGACATAGGTCCCCGCCCTCACACACAGTTCACACAACATGTATTGCTTATGATCGTATTATCCTATAATCTAACATAAGGAAGCTGTTGTACCCGGGCACTGAATAAATGCATGTTTCAACAGAAAGATATAACTGTGCTTCCTGTGTAATCAATTAAAGGACAATTGTCACTTTTAAGATCAGGCTTGCTTATTCCAAACGCACAATTCCACGACCTCTTTCAGCATTTTGTTCAGCCAGTTCAAAGTCCGGAAAGCCAGATAGCGGTGGTGAGTATTGTTAGTAACGTGTCGTGCGTTTAAGTACTCCACACCGAAGAGTATAGTTGGGAATAGGTACCGTACGTATTACCTTAAGTAAAGCAAGCTTCTTGCCACTGGTGTAATCCATCGGTGAAGGCGTTATCTTACCATGAGTCAATAACCATGACGCTGCATTTCCAGCTAAAACAGTGTTGAAGAAAGTCAATTTGTCGCTTGACAGATTTAAAGAAAAGGCATCATAGAAATGCATGTAGGACTTCAGGTACTGCAGCTCTGTGTCATAAGACTCGCAAGGCATTCATTGTGTCTCTACAATTCCAAGTCATATTCCTTTATTTGTTTGCTTTTTAAGAGAACTTGGGCATTAGGGTACATACCCACAGGGTGCTATTGCAATGATCACCATAGCCACTAGAGGTGAGCAAGCTGATATACTTGAAATCTTAGTGTTTAAGTGTTTAATGCCTTATATTATATGACTTTTTTTAGGCCCGACTGCGGCATAATCAGCGCAAATGTTGGTGGTGAGGGGACTGATGTTGGGACATGTGAGAAGTGCTTGCAGTAAGTTATGAACAAGAGCGAAGCGAATGTTGCGAATCGTATGGTGTTCTGTGAAGCCTGTTGATGTCTATTGTACAAATACGTCAACCCAGCTCCTGTGTTGGACATCGACGTCAATGGTGATCACTTCCGTTCACGGTGATTAGTTCAAGCAAAGCCTTACGCATAAAATGGCCCATGTATCTCAAACACCGGAGTACTACAAAAGTTTCAGTTCTAGCTAAAATACTATTTCATCAATCAATTTACCGCCGTGGAGAGACGAATTACGCAACAGCTCTAAACCAGTGCAAAGTAGTGATCAAGTGAACACAAATTTTTAGGATGCCTTTGTATATATTGGTTCGTTCTCCTAATGTTCCCGCTCATCCAAATGTTCTCAATTGGGTGAAACCCACATTTTGTTCTGCCAGCCCTCAGCTTTCTGTTTTTCTTCCTTCGCCGTTCCTCTTCGGTCATGTCACAGCGAAGCTTCTTACATGCTCGTCCTTTTTATAGTTATACGTCCTGCGGTGATACTGAATAACATACCCTAAAATGATCAGTTCAACTGTTCTCGAAGCTCCCTCATAATGAACAGACTTCACAATTCCTTGTTTATAGGTTACCTTGACCACCGTGAACGCACCCAATAAAGGTGCTTTCCCTCCTTATATCCCATTCTCAAATATCACCAATGCTCCTGACTTAGCACCAAGATGACGACTTCGGTGTCAGTTGCAAAATACTATTCAACGCTGTCCGGTACAAGTACTGAAAGTTGGGCGAGTTGGAAACTATTCATCTTGAAACTGCAGCGCGCACACAGGAAACGAGGACAATAAGGCGAAGGTGACAGACAGGCGCTGACTCCAAATCAGTTTATTTTTGGTGGGAAATTACACACATATATATACCCAGTCTGACTAAAGTGAGCATGTGCAAGAGCATGCGGAATAGAAATAAAATAATAAAGACATAATTAAAAAAATATATATATACATATATATATAAATATATATATATATATATATATATATATATATATATACCCAGAACTTTTATGTATCTTAAAAACATCAGGTGGCGCTCAAAAAGGCAAATTCGGTGTCAGTTAGGGATATAGACGGCTTACTTACGCACATATTAGCACGTTTTTTGATATGGAAGGCCTCGGTTATTTCGCGTGTTTGTTTCTATGAGTAAACAAAATCATGGTATCGTAAAAGGTAGGTTTACAATGACAGCTTTTGCAGTGGTTGGCTAGGTGTAAGTGGTTATCTTTGTCGAGGGAATTTTGGTGCTCTTTTAGACGAGTATTAACACACCGGCCGGTCTGGCCTATGTAAACATTACCGCAAGTTAGTGGCAACATGTATACTACACCAACTTTGCATTTAACGAGTTTGGCATTTTCTTTTAAGGCGCAGATACACTTGTTCTTGTTAGTTTGATCAATCTTTTTGGACACCGCATTTTTGTAAACCTATCTTTTCCGATACCATGATTTTGTTTACTCATAGAAACAAACTAACACGCGAAATAACCGAGGCCTTCCATTTCAAAAAACGTGCTGATATGTGCGTAAGTGAGCCATCTATATCCCTAACTGACAAAGAATTTGCCTTTTTGAGCGCCACCTGATGTTGTTAAGATACATGGAAGTTCTATGTATATATATATTTTCAATATGCCTTTAATATTTTTATTTCTATTCCGCATGCTCTGGCACATGCTCACTTTAGTCAGACTGGGTATATATATGTGTGTAATTTCCCTCCAAAAATAAACTGAGTTGTGAGTCAGCGCCTGTCTGTCACCTTCGCCTTATTGTCCTCGTTTCTTGTGTGCGCGCTGCAGTTTCAAGATGCTGTCCGGTACTCTTGCGAGGTTCGGCTGAGGTGGCTTCTTATTTTGTTTGAGTACCAGTGTGTGTGGGTTGTTATGGTGTGCGGCAGCCAGTTCAACGGCACACTGCCACCCCCCCCCCCCGCCCCTGTAAACCAGCTGCATTGATATGAAGTGCTTTATGCGCGGACTCTTTCTGCCAATGAACTCGCCTTCGAGTGGTATGCAGCTGCAAAGTGCAGCTTTAGACCTTTTTCATTCGCTCACTTTGCGAGCCGCTTGCTTGGAAATATGGCCTCATTGTCACTAGCCAAAACTTTATTTTCAGACGTTCATCTCTTTTGTTTTAACGCGATAGCGTTAAGGGCCCAGTGTCGCAGAAAATCCGGCGTCAGTGTCGGTCTCAGCGTGCCGCGACCACGACCAAGGAAAATCATCCCGAACCACCCCGACCACATTATAGGCCCTCCACGTGGCGCCGAGGTGCTGGTGAAATATTTCAATTTCTCACAGTAAAATGCCCGAGCCCACACCACGCCTATTATAGGTGGTGTTGGCTCGAGGCGCATACCCGCCACCGACGTCATGCCCTCCCGCTCGACGGTGACCAAGTTTCGAGGGTCGCCAGATACGCGCACTGCGTCTCGCTGCAAGAAAACAACGAAACGAAATGGACGCGTTGTCGACGATCCCCTTAGCCGGCTCGGTGGAAAAGCCAGGTTCTGCAATCCTCATCATCATCATTCGTCATTTTATTTTTCCCTTAATGACCTCTGTCAGGCTACTACATAGGGGGGGGGGGGGGGGTGTTATTGAAGGTAAGAGTAGCAACAGTTTCCTACAGAACTCAGCCTGTGTATTCGTTTGAGAACAGAACTAAAATATGAAAAGCTTAGAGGCACACAGAATTCAATGTAACAGCAAATCAGCGGAAAGGTCACTATGTGAATCGGCAATCGCAAAAGAAGGAAAACACAGTAAGGTCATTATAATGTTACATTTGAGGAGATCAGTAAGGAGACAGAGATAATTTATTAGAAAGGCAGAAGGGTCGGCATGCAAGCATGCTCTGGCCTGCTACTCTGCACAAGGGAAAAGGAAAGGGGACAAAAAAGAGTGATGATGAGGACAGGAAGAAGGGATGGATATATACACTAACACAGTGGTATCCTTAAAGTCTTGCGTCTAGTGCGGTGATCTTCAGGTAGTCCAGAGTAGCCCTTGTAGCTAGTAGCTATTGATGCTGCTGTACGGTCACATATTGCGGACAAAGTATTACTTTCGGACAATGTTCGCGTGCCAGTGCCTGCTAGCATCGAAGCCAGCATCTTTCACTGTGATGCGTAGAGAGGGCAGTCGCAAAACCGATGTTGGAGAGTCTCCAACACTTGGCAGCGTTCAAAGTTCGGGCAGTCCGTACGGTCAATCAGATGTGCATAGCGTCAATTGAAGGCGATGCCCAGGCGTATCCGGTGAAGCATGCTTGCTTCGCATCGCTTGATTATAGCTGGGTGGCGAAAAGCCATGTCACAGTCTATTTCTTGCTGGCGCCTGTACCTGTGGTCTGGTTGAACTCAGTAATGGGCTGCGCAATCTCTAATGAGCGTAGTCAACGAAGAGCTTACATCGCTCCACGAGTAAGGAATCTTTACTTCGACGGTTGTAGTAATAGCGGTTCTTGCTTCCGCATCAGCTTGCTCGTTGCCACCCAATCCGCTGTGACCAGGTACCCATTGCAAGGTAACTGAGTGACCATTCCTCTGAGCAAGATCAAATATTTGTAGGATGTCTGACGCTAGCATGTAATGATGGTCTTTCCTCGAGATAGAATCGATAGCTTGCAGCGTTGGTCTTGCGTTAGAAAGAATAGTGCATGTACACCCATGAGCAAAAGTATATGGACCACAGGGTCGCCGAAAATGGGAATTTCTTCGTAATTAACAAGCATAAAGTGGCATTGATGATTACACTGAAACGCTCGCAGTGTCAAGTTTAGACTGCAGTCCTCAATTTCAAGTTGCGTTCATAGACAGAGGAAAAAATCGGCTTTTTCGCGCAACCCCTGGTCCGTATACTTTTGCTCACGGGTGTACGTGGTGTGAGTAGCGAGACATCTTGAGTAGGTCCAGCTTGGGCGCGTTTTTTGAATGCAAGGGATGGTCTGTGTGTCGAGTCAGCAGTCGAAGGTGAACTCGCAAAGGCTCACAGGACATGTAAATTTCAATTGGATAGGCCTGTCAGCCCTCTACAGTGCCGGATGTCAATGTACACCGTGGCAGGCCTAGGCATGTTCGTAGAGCTTGGGCCTGAAGGCTTTCCAATGAGCGAACACACGTTAAACGTATATTGGAAAGCAGAGGCATGCTGTGTGGTAGGTAGCCCACAAACAACGCCTGATGTAGCTGCAAAAGTATTTTACAGTGTAAGCTGTTATGGGCTCATTCCAATAGCCGTTTCGGGTCGCGATGATGCCGCCGCCGGCGTCCCCCGCGTAACCGCTATCGCAGGAAACGCGAAAAAAGGACCCGATTCCCGCCGGGATCGAACCCGCGCCGGCTTCGTGGAAGCCGGATACTCTACCACTGAGCAACGCAAGCGCTTGCTATCCGGCCGCCGAAAATACTATATTTAAGGCAAACGCAGGTTGATACGACTCGAACATCCACCAGTATGGCGGCGCCATCTACGTAACTTGCCTGCAAACGCAGCGTCCGCAGGCGCAGACGACCAACGTTAATAGACGACGATAAGCGATTCAGACGAGGCGCGCAATCAACGCGCTCCCGAGCTGCCGAGCCTCCGCCTGTATGGTGCAGCCATCTAGTTAATGTACCTGCAAACGCGGCGCGCCCGACATGTAAGTTGTAGTTGTAAGGCTTGATCGGGCTCGCTTAAGGTCTGCCTTTGAGTCACTTGACTGTTGTTTTTACAAAATGTATTTTTTCTGCTGTAATTCAGGAATAAATGTATTCAGGAATAAAGATTCATCCTGAATGTATTCAGGATGTATTCAGGAATAAACTTCAAGTTGAGTGAGCATTCGTGTGTATTCTTATCTTAATTCAGCGTTCGCATCTCTGTTTGAGCTGCTGTTTGTCAAGTCTGTACATACACCAAATGGCCAAAGTGCTCGTAAAATTGTGACACATAAGGTTATTTGCATTGTTTATTCCTGCAAGAAGGCTATAGGTTTCCATCTTCTGTTCGTTTTTAACATTGCTGTACATTTTTATAGGTCAAGTTCAAGGAGTCCCTTAGGTAGCCAATAAGAGTGATAACTTTATTTGTTTTTAAAATTTATCAATTTCTTCCATCATCATCATAGTTTTAAACCCATTAAGTTCTACTTTTCAGTTCTCATGACGCTGCTTTGAGCTGTGCTGTCCAGGCACAGGAAGCTTTTTTATGCTGTAAGTGCAGGTGGTGTTGTATATCTTCCAGAAAAAATTGTTGCGAGTTTAACTAGGCATGTGTACGCTTTTGTTGCATTTTTTCAGCATGTGTGCTATTGTTCTGCTCCCTTACACTTAATAGCACTGTAGGCACTAGCGTATGTCTTCAGGTTCCATACAGTTGTGCCTTATATACTGTAATAATGTGTATGTGCACGCTATAATACATATTAGGGTACATGAAATATGTCAGTCACTCCTTTTCTTGCGTTCGGATTAGGGAAAGTTAATGTGAAGAGGCACCAGGGCATGCAAGTGCAAATAGCAAAGCAATTTCAAAATTCAGTGCACTAAAATGCAACCAGCCCAACAAAATATCAATGATATTTCAGTGACAATTTTCGAAATATCAATGTTATCTCAACAGGGGCACAATGTACTTTCCAATACTGTGTCAATAATCACTCAACAACTGGTCAACAGAACTATCACAACAGCATATCAAGACTGCATCCATGGTAACCCAACAGCAATTCAACAAAAATTATACAATGATATGTCTAAGCTCAATGTGCTTTCAATACTAACTCAACAACCATTTATCATTGATTTGCCCAATTGTGTTTCAATAAAATTTCAGTGGCCAATATTCAAGAGCCCTCAACACTTTCCTCAATGATATCCCAACAAACTGGGGAAAATGCGCATAAAAGCCCAAACCAACCGACTGCAACTAAATGGTCACGTGTGTATATAGCGTGACCATTTGACCGTAGCATTTGTCCGTAGTTGGATATTCTTTAAATTATTCCGTCCGTAAAAGCATACCGCGCTACACAACTGTGGCGTTTTCGTATATCGCGAGTAGCTTGTATAACCAAAAAATTGGGACGACATCCGAAGTCCACGTCTTCCCGTAAGGGACACCTCGAAGCATTTACCAACTCGCAGCGCGTGTGAATAACGGAAAAGCACGTACTATCAGCACCCGAAGCCAACGTAAAAAAAAAGCGTTGCGCGATTATCAATGTAGCGTGAAAACAAACGCATAGAAATCACAGAAGCGCATCTGACCTACCAGTTTTTATCTGCACTGTTTGCATGTCGGTGCTGATGGCACGTACGGATTGCGCAATCCACGCCTCCACTCAATTAGTTCCACTGTTTCGAGGCTTGTTGAGCCAACATTTATAGACAAAAAAGTATGTATAAACGTTGTGTTGAGCGACCGACGCCATTTTCCAAAACAGACCGCGAAATAGCTCTCGGCGCAATTTCGACGGAAAATTGCAGCGATTGCTGCGACGTTGCGACGCTGCGAACAACCGGTTGGTCGCAGCCGAAAATCGCAGAATCGGCCCTGCGACTGCGATTTTCGTCGCATTCGACGGAAATCGCACTTCCGGTGCGACGAAAACCGCACCATGTGAAACGGCCTTCAAGGGGAACTGGCGACTCAATTTCCCACGCGAAAGGAGAAAATCGGGAAGGCGGCGCAGGAGGGAGCGGGTGCGGGTTCTACTCTGCCAGCAACTGCGTACTTGTACTCAACGCGGCTGCGGGCTGTCGCGCGCACCGTATCTTGAAAGCTATTTGCACACGCTTCTGACCTTTGTATGCACTGTGGTTTCGCCACTTAGTTTCGGTTGAAGCGATAGACCGCACGAACCTTCGCTCGATGCTGGTGTCGCGCTTGCTCACGCCAGTGTTTTGACAGCGGTTGTCTGCGGTCGTCGATTATGATCCATTCATGTTCGCTTGTGCGCGCTGACACCATGCTTGTTATTTGAGTTTGTAAGCAAATGTGTCCAAGTTTATGCAGCCGATAAAACGAATATCCTTACTTCGTACAGCTCCATACTAATTTGCTATCGCAATGGTGCTTCGCCTTTCGGGCGAAACTGCGACTTTCTTGAGATGGGCCCCACCTAAGTCCAGCTACAACACGAAGAACGCGTATAAAGCTGGATAGTTTGGTCCGCAGTGCACGTACATGTTTCGACCAAGATAGCCTGCGGTCAATGACAACACCTAAATATATATATTGCGTGACTTAAAGTGCGTGACAGCAGGGACCACTACTCCGTCAACGAATATAGGATACCGTGTCATTGATTTCCTTGTGAATGCCATTAAAGCATATTTTGCTGTGAAAAGTTGCAGGCCTTGACGGTGCAAGTATTTTGATATCATTGTGGCCCGTTGTAGTCTTGCACGTATTTGCAGACGCGTTACTCCTGATGCTCATATGCAAATGTCGTCCACGTATGCGTTGATGTTAACATTGTCAGGGAACTCAGCTCCAAGGCCAATGAGCGTGACGTTAAAAAACATAGGGCTGAGGACCGCACCTTGTGCAACTCCACGGCCAATCTGGTGCCTCGCCGTTTAACTGTCAGCCGTAGACACAAAAATAGTGCGTCCACTAAGGTAGCTGAAGATTCGCGCGTAGAGTCGACCAAGGTCTTCAAGCTCATCAAGAATGGCTTCGTGAAGGACGTTATCGTAGCGCCTTCTAAGTCCAAAAAATAGAGTCTAGTGCCCTAATCAGCCGACGTTTTTCCTGTTCAAAGTATGAAACGAGGTCGATAACACCATCTATAGATGACCGTGCACCACGGAATCCATTCAAAAAGTCCGGCAAGGTGGCATTTTTCTCCAAGAGCCGTTCCAATCTTGTCAGCGCCATGCATTCCATTACTTTGCCAACGCAGCTGGCTAGAGCGATGGGCCTATAGGAAGAAAGCTTGTATGTGCACTTTCCTAGTATCAAAATAGCAACTGTACGACTGCACTTCCAGTTGTCCGGAACTGCCCCCGTGTCCCACGCATAATTCTAGAATAACAAAAGGACTTTCCGCATTTCCTGGCTGAGGTGACAAGGAGCAGAGCAGATGATGCCATCGGGCCCTGGGGCGGACGAGTGTCGGGAGATGCAGAAGTCGCAGCATCCAGCTCATGCATAGCGAACGGCAGATGGTGGCGATCGTTACATGATGGCGGTGAGTCACAATATGAAAGCGATGCCAGTGAAAAAAAAATTAAATTATGGGGTTTTACGTGCCAAAACCAGTTCTGATTATGAGGCACGCCGTAGTGGGGGACTCCGGAAATTTGGACCACCTGGGGTTCTTTAACGTGCAACTAAATCTAAGTACACGGGTGTTTTCGCATTTCGCCCCCATCGAAATGCGGCCGCCGTGGCCGGGATTCGATCCCGCGACCTCGTGCTCAGCAGCCCAACACCATAGCCACTGAGCAACCACGGCGGGTATCGCGAGTGCGATGCCAGTGAGGTGGATGCGCTTACAAGTAATGGGCAATAATCTTCAGCCACTTCCACTTCACTCCGACCTTGCGTTAGTGCCACGGCTCAAAATAGATAAAGTTGCGTGGGTGCCTGAAAGCTCCGTACAATCTGCCATATCCTAGGTAGGCTTTTGGGGGGTCCAGAGAACCACAAATTGTGCTCCAGCGTTGCTTATTGAGTTTGTAGAGGTGCCCAAGTACATGTAATTGGGCAAATAGATCATTGTGATGGTGATGTCGTCCTCCTGTACTTTCGTTCCGTGCGGCGACGGATTGCGCGGAGATGTTCATACTGTGCATCAATCTGCGATCTGGGTCCTGTCACGTTGATCTGCTTTCTTTTTGCAGTTAGGGTTGATGCAATAACATTTCCTTTTTCCGAAAAAAAGATTGGATGCCGCCGAAGTGACCATCCACAGAGACTTGGAAAACTTGCCAATCTATACAACGCACAGCAAGAGGAGCTGAACGGCGGAACCATTTTAGCTGTATGTATGTCGAGCGATGTTCACTTCCGTGTGTTTCTATGCCCACACACCAACACGTAGTAGACAAAAGGCTTCTCGAGACGAAAGCAACGCCCAGACAGCTAGCGTACGATGCGCTGCGAATAAAAGTAGAGGACCCATCGTCGACTAACACAAGGCCTTGCTTCAGCACGAAATCAGCCATGTCCCTGCCACGGGCGTTCATCGTAGCAGAGCCCCACATAGGATAGTGGGCATTAAAGTCCCCTACTAATATTTCCTGACCTGCGCAAGCTTGGACCACGGACAAGAGAGCAATATTTTCGGCTGCAGGTGGGAGGGGGGGGTGGTTGTAACCACCGATGACAGAGATTAAACATCGCTTATGTGTTAAAGTCATAGAAATATATTGTCGCGACTAAAGGAACTAACAGCCACAGAAGACAACCAAGTGAGGGACACGAGAGCAAGCATGTCTCTCTCCGAAGAGGACAAAAAAGTTGCAGTGGCTTAGCTCGGCTATGCCAGGATATACGTAGCGTTAGCAAAGGTTCAGCTGATTATTCTTAGTTTATTCTTAAGATTATTCTTAAGATAAGATTATTCTTATGAGTCAAGCTTCTCCGTTCTTCTGCGCTGTTGAGCAGCATTTGCGCTCTCCTTCTCCATGGCTATACCACACTGGCAAACGCCAGTCAGAAGCGCAGCGGCTCCAGCGCAGTGTCAGACGGCGACTGCACAGCGAGCGCGCGCCGGCGCCAGTGCGTCTACCACGGCTACGACGTCACTCCTCTGGAATGCGCAGACCGGCGGCGGTGAGTCGCGCGCGGCGGCGGCGGAGTGCGCGAGAGGTGCCGGCTCCGGTGGCTCCGGTGCGCAAGCCGTGTGACATAACTGATCCTTGTGCATGCGCAGCATGGCTCTTGGTGTGCCGCGCGAAACGGGCTTGGCTAGGCCAGTGTAGCTAACGCTACAAAAGTTGGCGCGGCCGATTACTCTGGAGCCTCTGAATATAGAGCTTGTGTTTGTTGTCGCACCGTCGTCCTGTGTGCTGTTCTTCGCGTCTTGCGACACTGCTGCAAGTGCCTCTTTAGAGGTATGAATAGCCACGTCGTGTCTCAGATAGGCTAAATCACGACGCAAACAAATTATCACTTTGCACTTTGCACGGGACCACATTGTCATGTATCCATATACTCGAAAGGAAGACACCAGATTCGGCTCGCATATAACAATCACCTGTAATTGATATTTAAATGTACGTTACCGAAAGTCAGACAGCCGGCTTCTCAGACCTCTTGCATTACATTGCATTATAGCAGATGCACGTACCCGCTTTTCGAATTAATTCGCCGTACTGTCCTAGGGAAGCGCTACCAAAAGCGGTTCTGTCACGCTGAGAAATTGCACTGCTGCCTTGGCACATGGCGCCTGCAGCTCAGAAATAATTACACGTATTGACTTTAGCAGGTTCTTTAGCATGCTCTGTATTTTTTCATTGTCTTGTCTATCATTGTCAGCCATTTTTAGGGATGCAGCCCATGATGTCGTCTCGCTCATTGCTACGGATGGTAGCGAAGTCCAATCAACCTCTGAAGCAACTGAGCGCAAGGCTGGTCCACTTAGTGCTTCTCTTGGAAGTGGTTCACTTGAGAGGGGTTTAGCGGCCTCGTGCTGCATTAACAATGGCTGATGCAATGGTGCACATTCTTTAGCGATAGATGACCCATCATTCCTGTGGACAAAGCGGTTGCTTTGGCGTCTGCGTTTCGAACATCGCTTGTGACACCGGATGGATGAGACAGCCTCTCGGTGGGGTGAATTGGGCCGCACGATCTTCCGCAGGACGCGCTTATCTTCCTTTTTCTTCGGACAATTTTTCGATGTCGCTTCATGCGTGCGGAGCAGTTGGAGCGCTAAAGAGGACAATCAGCGTCGCAGTTGTCCCATTTTTTGAGGTCCACCGCAACGCTGGCAAGTTATTCCACCTTTGCGAACGGCACTGACGTGCCCCAGTTTGCAGCACTTGTTCAAGAATGCAGCATACTGGCTGCTGGTGAATGCTGGCCCATTATCGGAAACAATGATGTCTGGCAGACCATGTTGAGAAAAGACTGTCCTGAACACAGAGATCGTGGCCTCTGCAGATGATGACGGAACAGGGTGAACTTCTACCCACTTGGAAAAAGCATCCACCATCACGAGGAAGTAGTGTCCCCTGAATGGACCTGCAAACTCAACATGGATCCTGGACCAGGGCTTGTCAGGAAATGGCTAGGCAATGCTGATGGACTCAGCCGGCTACCTCTTCCTGCAACTGAGGTTCACGACTCTACGCCTGACAATGTCTTCATGTTAGAACAAGCGTACCCTAATGTCCTGTCACCTGCAGTCGTTAGACGCGCCACGGCAAGGGATCCCATACTACCGCAAGTGGCTGAGGCTGTCCAGACCGGGAGTCCTATTCCGAAAGGTGGAGACTGTGGCCCTTAAGCTACGAAGACCAATGAACGTAGTCTGCATGAAGGATGCCTCATGTGGGGGCCCCTGTCATCGTTCCCAAGTCCCTGCAATCCCAAGTACTTAAGTTTTTGCACGCTGGTCACCTAGGACCAAGCCTCCAAATGGACCACGGGATAACCTGGTGTCCCGGGCACACCGGAGTGGAAGGCAACGATCGGGCGGATCGTCTGGCTCGAGCACACCGAGAGACATACTTGAGGCACAACGACTAGGAAGACGAACCAAAGCTCACCTCACCCCAAGCTAAACAGGCGACAGGCGAGGGACTGGCGCCGAATATAGACATACACCTACCCACGTTTACATAGACTGCACAAAATATTTCCTAACAAACACAGCGACAGATGTCCATGGTGCGACTCCACCCCGACACTAGAACACATCACTTATCAATGCACGCAGCGTCCGGCAGACGCCGTCTCGCCGCTACTTGACGATACACTTAGCAATTGGTCGTGGGAGGCGCGACTCTCCGAACTGGACTTGGGAAGCCAATTGGCGACCCTCGACCAGGCCCGGCGCGCCGCAATAGCCAGTGGGGCCCTGGAAGAGGGGCTCCACCCACACTGACCAAGCATGGTCTTAATTTAAATAAAGTTGTTTCTCTCTCTCTCAGGAAATGGCCATGGCATAACTGGTATCCTCCGTGCAGACTTTTGGTACGCTTGGCAAACAGGTCAGCTCCGCACCTGGTTCGTTAGGTCATTGTCGATTCCAGGCTACCACAGATGGGACCTAGCAACCATCTTTGATTTCTCAATTCCAGGGTGACCAGCGTGTAAAAGCTTAAGTACTTGGGATTGCAGGGACTTGGGAACGATGACAGGGGCCACCACAAGAGGCATCCTTCATGCAGACTAAGTTCATTGGGTCTCGTAGCATAAGGGCCCCAGTCTCCACCTTTCGGAATAGGACTCCCGGTCCTGGACAGCCTCAGCCACTTGTGACAGTATGGGATCCCTTGCCGTGGCGCGTCTAACGAGTGCAGGTGACAGGACATCAGGTTATGCTTGTTCTAACATGAAGACATTGTCAGGCGTAGAGTCTTGAACCTCAGTTGCAGGAAGAGGTAGCCGGCTGAGTCCATCAGCATGGCCTAGCATACTGCCTGGCTTGCAGACGAGCTTTAATTGATAACTTGATAGTGTAAGTGCCCACCTGAGGACTCTCGGTGATGCCTGGCTTGGCACACCTCGACTTGAAACAAAAAGTCCTAACAATGGCTGGTGGTCTGTTACAGCAGTGAACGGCCTTCCCCACAGGTACTGATGAAATTTGCGGACACTAAAAACCAGAGCAAGACCTTCCTTGTCAGTCTGACTATAGTTCCGCTCAGCGGCAAGCATAGTACGCGAAGCAAAAGCTAGAGGTCTTTCGATTCCATCTGCTTCGGTGTGTGCCAAGACCGCACCAACACCATACGGTGACGCATCGCAAGTAAGCACAAGTGGTTTCTCAGGACAGTAGTGGACCAGAACAGGTGCATTTGACAAGAGCCGTTTACTTGTGATGAATGCTTTCTGTTGCTCTTTCCCCCAGCTCCACTTTTCACCTTCAAGAAGCAGTTGATGCAAGGGATGCAGTCTTGTTGGGCTGTTTGGCAAAAACCGACTGTAGTAACTAAGCAGGAAAAGATAGCTTTGAAGCTCGTTCACATTGTGTGGCTCTGGCGTATTGATGATGGCCTCTACCTTCTTGGGGTCGGGCTTTAGACCTTGCTTGCACATAATGTGGCCCAGGTATTTCACTTCGAGAGCGAAGAAAACACACTTCTCCAGCTTCAGCCTGAGGCCCACTTCCCGAAGTTTCTGCACGACAATCGTCAGATTCTCCAAATGGTCCTTGTCGTCGATGCCTGTAATGACAATGTCATCAAAGTACAGAGCTGTTTTCGGCACACCACGAAGCAGGTTTTCCATCTCTCGCTGAAAGATAGCAGGTGATGCAGAAACGCCAAATGATAAGCGTGTATACTGGAAGAGACCCATGTGTGTGTTCATGGTCACATATTCACGGCTTTCTGCATCCAGAGGTATCTGCTGGTAGGTGTCTCGCAGGTCAAGTTTTGTAAACTTCTGACCTCCCGACATGGCTGCCCACAGCTCTTCAGCACGCGGAACTGGGTAGGTTTCCAAGAGTGACACAGCATTAACTGTTTGCTTGATATCTCCGCAAATTCTTAATGGGCCGTTTTTTTCTGAACAGACACAATCGGCGCTGCCCAATTGGCTGTCTTCACAGAAACAAGAATGTTCTCACGCTGCAACCTCAAGATCTCCTGCGTTACGAGTTCAACCAAAGCGAACGGAAGTGGCCGTGATTTGGAGAATGTCGGCACTGCATCTGGAGGCACAAGAATTTTGGCGGAGAATCCCTTGAACGTGCCAATGCCTTCTGCAAACACCTCAGGAAAACGAGCAAACAGCTCGCTGACATCGCTAACTTGGTTAATTTGTTTGAATCCTTTGACGCCAATGCCCAAAGCTTGGAACCAGTTGCGCCCAAGCATCGTTGGAGCAGTGTCACTTGTGAGGTACAACGGCAGGACCCGTTCGTGCCCCTTGTTTCCAACGCAAACGTTTGTCTTGCCCTTGACTTTCTCAAGCTTCCCACTAAACAAGCGCAAAATTACGTTGAAGGTTCTAGACTCACTTCTGGAAAGACATGCTGAAACTTGTTTGCTGGCATTACGGAGACGCTTGCACCAGTGTCAAACTCCATCGTAAACGGCTTCCCGAACAGTTCCACGGTGACAAGGAAGGGTTCACAGTCGGCTCACCGCTTAGGTGCCACATGTCAACAACGTCAGCATCACGAGGAACATAAAGCATGTCGGCGTCGTCAACAGCGTTTACTTGCGCGGTACGTTTTGTTCGTGGCGGGCCAGTCCTCACAGCAGACGTGTTTTCCTTCGCGAATGTCTCGGCCTTTCGCGAGTTGCAGACGACTGCCAAGTGCCCCACTTTCTTGCAGTAGTGACACTGCGACTTGCTGTGTCTGCATTGCGACGCTAAATGACTTCTGTCGCCGCAGTGGTAACACGCCATGATCTTGGCCGCGGACGATACCCGGTGAGTAGGCAAACCTGGTAAACTACTTGCAGTTGCCTGACAGTTCACTGGCATCCTTTTTAGCGGCTTCCATCGCCAGGGCAGCTTTCACTGCGTCCTCGAATGTGTGGTCGGAACGCTCGAGTAGCTGCGTCTGCACCGATGAGTTGTTTATGCCACATACTATTCGATCTCTCAGCATGTTGTTGAGTTCAGTTCCATAATTGCAGTGTTCAAACACTTGAGAGCCGCAACCAAGTCGCTGACTGCATCTCCTTCGGAACGCACCCTCGAATTGAAGCGAAAGCGTTGCACTACGACGGATGAGGTGGGGGCGTAGTGCCTGCCAAGTACAGCCAGTATCTCTTCGAGCGTTTTACCTTGGGGAATTTCCGGCTTTACAAGGTTCCGAAGTAGTGAATAGGTACGAGGCCCGCAACAGCTCAAAAATAGTGACCTTTTATTTGATGGCGCGACGTCGTTGGGTTCGAATAACTCTTGGACGCGCTCCATGTAAGCAGGCCAGGCTTCGCTTTCCCCCTCGAACGCTTCGATGTTACCGAAGGTAGGCATGGCTGATCCTGTAGTTCGGTGCACCCTCGTCGCCAATTTGTTACGTGTAGACAGAAGAAGTCACATGTAGACAGAAGAAGAAGTCTGCCAGATGCCGACAGAAGAAAGGGCCAAGACCCGAGCTCACAGCGAACACAAGCGAACACCAATGCAAGTGATTTTTTGCTCCATCCCCGAACTCCCAGCCCTGCTCTCCACTCCGCCATCTGCTAGCAGCAGTAGGTGGCGCTAGTAGCAGGTGGCGCTACAGCTAGTGCAGCACGACACTATCACTTGTCACAATTCCACCTTCGCAAACGGCACTGACGTGCCCCAGCTTGCAGCACTTGTGACATAGGAAACGCCATGGTACGTAAGACGCACAGGGTGTCTGACCTGTGCAACGTTTGCGTAAGCTGGTAGATTCACTGAATCAAATACTAGCGTAATACATCGGGACTCACCGAAGCGGTGAATGGTCACGATTCGGGCTGTTGACGTAAAAAACTTCCGTAGGACAGCGTCACTGATGTCAGCATACACGTCGTATTACATCAGTTGTTGTTCCTTTCCCGTGAGCAAAGAATGAGTGCACTGTGATGTTTCCTATTTGTATGACGGACTGCAGCGTCTCGAGAATAGTTTTGTTTGTCCCGTTCATTCGCAGTATATTCTTCCTGCCGTTAATGTTAATCTAATATACCTGCTCAGGAGCGATTTGCTCAAAGTATTTAGATAAGGACTAGCTGTTAAGAGAGTTCAAGTTGTCTGTTGTTGTAGTGGGCACATAAGAGATCGCGAAACTCTCCTTGCCGTAATCCATCTCGGGTTGCGAATCCCTTGAAGTTGACGTCTTTCGCACTTTGCGCTTCAACCGACGGATGGAGAGCGTTGTGAAATCAGCCTCCGATTCCATCTCTTCCACCGATGATCTGTCGGAGGACTCGAGAGGAACAGATTTGACGTCGTCGTGTTCATCAATCTTTGGTCCCTTAACAGGCGTGCTGCCAGGGTCCATGGTGTCTTTGGGGTGGCGGTCCCCCATCACGGAGGAGGGCGTCCTCCTCTTGGATCGATCGAGAGGCGTCAGGAAGTCTCGGAATAAGGAAATAAGACAGAGCGATCCAAGGTACACGTATGCCTGGAACTCACCTCTTCACTCAATCAAGCAGTAGGCAGCTGTTTAAAGATAATGGGGTTAAGCTTGCTAACAACTCTATCTGGAAACTTGTTCCACTCCGCGATGGTGCTAGGCAAAAACAATAGATTAAACAAAGATGTCGAATCATACAAGCGCTGGATGTTGCAATAGTTAAAAAGGCGACGAGATGTACGGGTTGGTGGGATAAAAGGCTTTCCATGTAGTTGTGGGAAGTTATAATATAGTCGATCGAAAAGCCACAGCTTTGCACTTTTTCTCTGATGGAGTGAGCGTTGTGCACACGCACGGTATAAGCAAACAAAAGAGGCCCTGCTGAGTTGTTATGCTATGTACTGGTATGAGCGGAACCAGCAGCCAAGCTAACGTAATCTAATATTTAACGGCGCGCTGGCTAACGCCAACGTTTTTCCGTCAGTCTCATCGCACACACCACCGAGATCTTACGCCCGCCACTCCCCTGACTATGCTTTTCATCGCACCAACGTCGTCAGAATCTCTGTGTACATCATGACGGCTGCTACCTCTTCCAGGAGTCGTTGCCTGAACTGCGGCATTCTGCCTTCAAGGAGTCTTTGCCTTAATACGCAGCACTCGCGTGTAGTTAAAACGACATCCAATAAGTTCAAGCGCTACGCTAAACCTTTATACTGCTGCCAAAATTTCGTCCTTTTGGCCAAACTGTCACCTTTTTACGATGACAGTATGTGATAGCACTCTGACATAGCAAGCTCGCATCTGCACATACTCACACCACGTTGTCAATAATGTGCGTGCAATTGCTGAGTCATAACGAATGAAGTGGTCAGAAAACGCACTTAAATGCGTATTTTAAGCTACTGTGTCGGTCTTTCGGCAAGTGAAAGCGCAGCGTTTTCAATCTGCCGGTAGTCTTTAAAAACGTTTCTGGCGATGGCGTTTCGAGGAGGGCTCTTATAGGCTTCTGTTCCTGGGGCGAGCGTCGGCGTTGTCCTTTGAGTCAACGAGCTCAGCGAAGGATGAAGTGGGAGATGAAAGAGGGCCATAGCGAGGAAAGCGCCAGGAAGAAGGCGGACGAGGAGTGTGCAGCGGAACACTGAGGTGGTAAGCGGAGGAGGAGGGTATGGCAAAACCATGACAAGAAAAGCGTAGTGCCGCACAAGACGGCCTTCGCGGCGACGATGGCTACGAGATGGCGCCAGACTAGCGTACGTCGTCTGTATGCAAACAAAGCGTAGCATGAGCGGACGTCTGTCTGCGGCGGCTGCTGTGAATCGCGCCCACGCGTCACCCACGAGCTGCCTGTCGTGATCCCCCGATTAGCGTGGCAGTAGCACCACACTTCGCTGCATTCGCAACATGCCGCACAAAGCAGATTGTCCGCGCCTGCCGATATATCGCGACATGAAAACACACTTACAGCTGCCCTCAAATTTCGCATTAGGGAGTACCGTAATCGTCGGTGAATTCTTTCACGCGTTTTCTCTTCCCTAAAAAATTACAAGAGGAACAATTTTCATAGCCCACCTAAGCAATGACAGTGACCAAGAATTTTATGGTTGCTTCACTAAAGAACTAATTCACTCTTTCTCAGAATCGTCGATGTGTACTGTAATTGGGTGGGCCGAAGACAACTTGCCGCAAGTGCTCCGCTATCTTTTACTCCAATGTCACAACACATTAAAAAACGGTAAACACGTTTGCTCTGCAGTAGGAAACGTGTTTTCCCATGGCTATCTTATTGTTTGGAGAGTGCCATAAGGGCAATGAGGTCAAATGATAGTTGTGACTGATTTACAAATGACTGTGTTTTTATTGCTATAGCAAAATAAATAGGGCGCTCCAAGCGCATTTCTGCCGTCGCCATCGTTGTCGCCGTGAGGTTTCGTATAAAGTCCAATGACGATAAAACCGTCGCCGCGCACCGTACGCGGTGTGTGCGACTGAAAGCGAGCGAGGGTGAGCCGGCAACCGCCGCCCGAACTCGTGCACGCGAGAGGAAGGCAGCCGGAAGCGCGCGCGGTCTTCGTTAGCGTGCGAGGCGCGGGGAGGGAGCGACAGAGACGACGGGTGGGGGGGGGGCGTTGTGCTCTTCCGGCTGCTTCTCACGGAGCTGCCGCGCATCGTGAATGCGATCGGCGATGTGGCCGAAGTGTGCGCCCGCGGGAGCCCCATCTTCAAAGCGATCTGTGATGGGCACAAAGTTCATGCGCCGAGTGCCGGTAGCTTCCTATGCGCTACAGTGTTCTAGAAGCTTTTCTAGTGGGCTCACTCGCCCATCTTTCCTATACTCTCCACTGAAACAGCCGCTGTCATGTGTCAATACACCCTCTAGAGGCGCTGCAGCAGCTTCCTCCTGAACTCGCCAGTCCGCCCGCCCGTTTCACTGTCTCGCGTTCGGGTTTGTTCTTCTATGCTGCAGTGGTGGTCGGTTGGCTGCGCCTTCGTTGCTTGCTGCCGGCTTCATTTCCATGTACTGCCTGTCTCTGCGTGTCGCCCACGTTACATACGTGTGTCCCGGGTAGGCAAACGTGTCCAACCGTCTCCGCAACATTTGTTTCGCGCCCGAGTGCTGTACGGGGTACAGTCGCGTGAAAGAGGCACCGAAGGTATCCTTATTCAACGTTGCGCGAGACGAAGAAAGCAGTGGGAACAGAATTTTCATCGTGCAGATAAAACATTGGATGAAACATGCGCGGTCTGCGAGCTGCATTTCAAGCAGCGATATACAGGGTGTCCCGGCTATCACGCACCAAGATTTAAAAATATGCAAATGCTATGTAGCTGCACATAAACAAGGTATTGCTTTTTGCCGTGGTTTGGAGGTACTCCAATTATTTCTCGTATTCCATCAATTACATAGTTAGTCTTAATTAGGCAACTTCTCAACGCCTCCGAAAACAGGCAAAGTGCCTCGAGCGGCCAGTGGCACGGCATTTGGGTGTACTCGCGGGCTTCTCTCGCGCTTGGAAATAACTTTTATGTAGCACGTACTGGTCAACAGAAAGCTGTATCGGGAGTTTTTCATGTTGCTCAACAGTTTTCCGATGGATACTTTTCATCTAATTATAATATTTGAGAAGCTCATAATTCATTATCATCATCAGCCTGTATTCATGTACACTGCAGGACTGAAGGCCTCTCCCTGTGATCTCCAATTACTCCTGTCTTAGGCTAGCTGATTCCAACTTTCCTAACTTCCTAAACTTCCTAACTTCCCAAATTTCCTAACTTCATCCCATCTGGTTTTCTGCCGACCTCGACTGCGCTTCCCTTCTCTTGGTATCCATTCTGTAACCCTAATGGTCCATCGGTTATCCATCCTATGCATTACATAGCCTGCCCAGCTCCACTTCTTCCGCTTAATGCCAACTAGAATATCAGCTATCCCCGTTTGTTCTGTGATCCACACCGCTCTCTTCCTGTCTCTTAACGTTAGTCCTAAGATTTTTCGTTCCATCACTCTTTGTGCAGTCCTTAACTTATTCTCGGGCTTTGTTAGCCTTCAAGTTTCTGCTCCATAAGTTAGCACACGTAGAATGCAATGATAGTACACTTTTCTTTTTAGTGACAGTGGTAAGCTCCCAATCAGGATTTGGTAATGTCTGCTGTATGCACTCCAACACAATTTTATTCTTCTGTAAATTTCTTTCTCATGATCAGGGTCCCCTGTGAGTAATTGACCTAGATAAACGTCCTCCTTTACAGGCTCTAGAGGCTGACTAGCGATCCTGAATTCTTGTTCCCTTGACAGGCTATTGAACATTCTTTGTCTCCTGCATAATAATCTTCAACCCCGCTCTTACACTTTCTCGGTTAAAGTCCTCCATCATTTGCTTAATTGCTGATTAATTAATTAGGATAAATTATCTAATTAGGCGAGATGCAAAAAATGATCTGAGTATCTCCAAGCGACGGCAAAAATTAGCTAGGTTTGTTAAGCTACGTGGCATTTGCATATCTTTAAGTCTTGGTGCATGGTAGTTGGGACGACGCGTACAATCAGAGACTATGTCCATGTAATTGATGGGAAGGAAATACGTATTCCTCGTGGAAGGCCCCTGCTATCGGAAGGCGCCATCCCCCCGAATCTCTCGAACCTGTATGGTTGCAGCGAACACGTGGCTGAACTAACAACGAAGGTGGTCAGTTTCTACCTAACTACTCGGCCGTACTTCGTGAAAGGAGTTAATGCAGAGAAGCGAGGCAACAAGCAATACAATAAATCTCCGAAAGATGAGCACCTACACCAAAATATGTTACGGGGAGAAAATATATGTATTTACAATATATACAGTTACAAGGGTGTAGCTCAGTGGCGAAAGTAACACCACCTACCGATCTACGAGACACTTGAACCTCCTCTTCACCTACCAATGTCATTTTGTCCACAGCGGCACAAACTCATACGTGACAATATGCAACATCGGGGGGGGGGGGGGGGGGTCTTTTGGGATGCTGATTAGCTTGCAAGATGCGTCAGGCCAATATGATGTATTTGTTACTGAAATGCAGTGTTTATACATGCTCTGAAAAATGCGTGTTTGCTTCGGCCAATTTACTCTTATGCTTTGTATTGTAAGGAAGTGGTCTTGTAAAAGCGAGCGTGCGCGAGTGCAGTAGACAACCCATTTGAGATTGCATATCCATAATTACTGAGCAAATTGGCATCCGAGCCTATGCAGCCCTTGGCAAGTTTACTTTCCCGCAGCAGCGTTGTGTACCACGGCAGCTTAACAATCAAACCCGATGCGGTTAAAGCAAAGGGCATGACTAAGGTAACGAGTCAACCTTTTGCGTATTATTAGGCTATGTCACGACATATGCAAGTTAAACTGCCCGCGGAAGCGTAATGATCGCGGGAACGACGTGAAATCTTCCCCGAGCCGTCTGCAGTGGTCCGGAGAATCGCACTTTTTTAGCCTAGAAATAAAAGCCCGGTCGGCAGTGTGGAAACCGGCAGTTCGCTTCGCAGTGAAATGATAAATGTAACGCCGCCCGCTCGGCAGCTGCCATGTCCTGGAGCGAAGCTTCAGGAGGAACATCTTGCTCCGCCCCGTCTCGGCAGGCAACACGCTGCGCTTGAGAACACGCCCTCCTGTGAGCCCACTACAAAGCTTTCTAATACACTGTATATGCGCTGTGCTTTCGACGTTTAGTTCGCGTTGAAGCGAGAGCCAGCGCGAAGGTCAATTTGCTCGCTGCTGCTGGCGCGATTTCTCGCTCCAGCGTTTTGAAGAGTTTCCGCGGTCATCGAGCGAGATGTGTTCATGTTTACCTGTGCACGAGTGACACCGTGCTTGTTTATTTAGTTAGTAACCGAATATTTACAACTTTATAGGGCCGATAAAACTACTATCGTTACTTGGCATAGCATGTCTACTAATTTGCTATCGCAATCGACGCTTGGCCTTTCGGGCAAAGCTGTGACTTTTTTCTTTAAGAACGTCTATACGAAGTAAGGATAGTAGCTTTATCAGCCGTAGAAACTTGCAAACATAGGCATACTAACTAATTGAGCAAGCATGCCGTCATGCGCGCGCGCAAGCAAGCATGACCACATCTCACTCGATGACCGCGGAAACTCGCTGTGAAAACGCTGGAGTAAGAAAGCGAGGCAGCAGCCGCGAGTGAATTGACCTTCGTGCCGCGTCTCGCATCAAGGCGAACTAAGCCGAAAAAGACAGCGTACGGCGGGCTGTGTCCCCGACGCAGATGGCTGTCAAGATACAACTGCCGCGCCAGCGCGGGCCGCCCGGAGTAGAACACGCCCCCGCCCCCATTCCCACCCTCCCCCCGAAGCGTTGCGGCCCGGCCGCTCGCGGTCACCTGAGCCACCCGGAGTAGAATGCGCCCTCCCTTCCTACCCTGCCACCCTCCCCCCCAGAGCGTTGCACGCGACGGAAGATGGCGCGCTTGCTTCCCGCTTTCCTCCATTGCGTGTGCGAGATTGAGCCGCGATCACCAGCTCATCCTCGCACATACGGCATACGGCGCGCGGCGAAAATTTTATCCCCCATGGACTTTAACGGAGCCTCACGGCGACAGCGACGGCAGTAACTCGCCTGGAGTCTCCATATAATTGCTGTCGCAATAAAGAAAGTACTCACAGCAATACATATGGCTCCAGAGAAAATGGGTTGGAAATCTTTTAGTAGGGGTGTGCTTAGTGAAATTTGGAGTTGGGCCAACTTAAATGTGGGGACGGCCTAACTTGAAATTTATGGATGAGCCAACTTAACATTTGGCGAGGGGGCGGACCAACTGAAAGTTTGGGTTGGGCCAACTTAAAATTTGGGAGTGGGCCAACTTAGGATATTGGGATGCTGCAATGTGCAATTGAACGCTGCTGAGCGTCCTTTCAGTTATTAACCTCTCGCGCACACGCGAGCGTTTGCTACGTTTTCATAGGACCGAGGTGCAGTTTTAACGCAGGCGACAGCTTGCGCGGACAAGGAACACGCGCATAACACAGGCTTGCGAGAGCGACAGCGAAGGTGATATGCCGTCGCGGCGATGCACTCTCCCCTCACACAATGCCTCACGTGCTACTGCGGCAGCTGGTGTTCCCTTTCGCCCGCTCTGCTCTGTCGAAGCGCTCACGTGCCCGGCCTTCCGGCTCAATTGGTGCGATCGCATTGAAGGGGCCGGATGCGACGTGCATAATCTAAGAAAGGTAATAAGCAAAACTAAGCAAAAGCGAAGCCACAGCCGCGCCAAACAATCCTTGCGCAATAGTAGACAATTCTCAGAACTTCTGCATCTTTCTTTGTCCTAATTGTCTTATTCATAACTTTATCCACAGGGACGGACACGTTACCTCATTTCAAGATAGGCCTGTACGTCATTGTTGACGGAACACTCAAACGACGCCTCGGCAGTGACCAAGCGGTCGAGCATCACATTGAAGATTTTACAAAATATGTAAGTACAAAGAACATTTTCCTTAGTAATCATCGTCATCAGCCTTCTTTATGTCCACTGCAGGAAGAAGGCATTTCCCTGCAACCGCCAATTGCCCCTGGCCTGCGCTAGCTGATTCCAATTTCCACGTGCAGTTTCTAAATTTCATCACCCCACCTAGTTTTCTGCCATCCTCAACTACGCTTTCCTTCTCTTGGCACCGATTCTCAAACTCTAATGGTCCACGGCTATCCGCCCTACGCCTTACATGACCGGTTATCGGCTATCCCCGTTTGCTCTGTGATCTTCTGTCTCTTAACGTTAGTCCTAACATGTTTCGTTCTATCGCTCTTTGTGCGGTCCATAACTTGTTCTCGAGTTTATTTGTTAATCTCAAGGTTCCTGCCCCATATGTTAGCACCGGTAGAATGAAGTGATCGTGCACTTTCAAAGCGAGAGCTTCATTGCGCTACCTCGGG
Organism: Dermacentor silvarum; assembly: GCF_013339745.2. Lineage (NCBI taxonomy): Eukaryota > Metazoa > Arthropoda > Arachnida > Ixodida > Ixodidae > Dermacentor > Dermacentor silvarum. Next base: position 162,889,769 of record NC_051162.1, on the reverse strand, counting down.
CAGCCGTCGGCGACTCAACAGTTTTCACCTTGAAAGCTAGAGGTCGAACCGCAAAAGAGCATCAAGACGCGTTTATAGTCCGACGTTATCGGCATGCGGGCGAGCGTCATCGGACGCCGGGCGCGTCGGAGCGAAGTGGCCGCTCGTCCGGTTACGTAGATGCCGGGCGCGTCGGAGCGCATGGGCCGCGCGTCCGGTTACGTAGACGCCGGGCGGGTCGGGCGCGCATTGGCCGCGCGTCCGGTTTAGGGAGCCTACATGCAAAACCGCGCTTGCATGTAGGCTCCCTAGTCCGGTTACGTTGGCGGCGCCAGTACGTCGAACCATCGGTCGAACTATAGCCGCTGTTGTTGTCGCCAACGTAACAAAACGTGTGCGCGTTCACGCAACGTAGGACTATATTTAGGCCTTTACGGAGCCCTGAAAAGAGGCATTGCGCCGTTGCCCGAGTAGAGTTGGGCCCAGCTGCGAGTTGCAACCAAGTCTCACTACTTTACTGATCACCGCAGTGTCTTCATTAGCATAAAAAATGATGAATAAACACTGTATTCATTGCAAACATGTCTGTATATCATTGCGAAACCACACCTCGTCCACAGCTCGACAATGGGCCAAGCCAGGGCAGTGAATCTTTCGCTATCAACCAGGGTTGACCAAAGCTAAATCACGCCAATTTTTCTTTCCATCGACAGTGGTAAGCTTCCAGTCAGTATTTCGAAATGCCTGCCGTACACATTTTTATTCTGTAAATTTCTTTCTAACGATCAGGGTCCTCTGTGTGTAATTGACCTATAGATGAATGTACTCCTTTACAGACTTTACAGGCTGACTGGCGATCCTGAATTCTTGTTCTCTTACCAGGCTGTTGAACATTATCTTTGTATTCTGCATATTAATCTTAATCCCCGCTCTTACACTTTCTCGGTTAAGGTCCTCAATCATTTTTTGTAATTCATCCGCCGTGTTGTTGAATAGGACAATGTCAGCTGCAAACCGAAGGTTGTTGAGATATTCGCCGTTGATCCTCACTCCTAAGCCTTCCCAGTCTAAGAGCTTGAATACTTCTCCTAAGCATGCAGTGAATAGCCTTGGAGAGATTGTGTGTCCTTGACCGCTTTCTTGACAGGCAACTTTCTACTTTTCTTCTGGAGAACCATGATAGCTGTGGAATCTTTGTAGATATTTGCTAAGACGTTTATGTATGCCTTCTGACTCCTTGATTACGTAATGCCTCTATGACTGCTGGTATCTCTACTGAATCAATTGCCTCATAATTTATGAAAGCCATATAGAGAGGCTGATCGTACTACGCAGACTTCTCGATTACATTATTGATGTCATGGATGTGATCTATCGTAGAATATCCCTTACTGAAGCCAGACTGTTCTCTTGGGTAACTGAAGTCGTGTTGCCCTAATTCTATTGAAAACTATCTTGGTGAATATTTTATAGAATACTGACATCAAACTCATGGGCCTATAATTCTTCAATTCCTTAACGTCTCCCTTCTTATGGATTACTATAACGTTGACATTCTTCCAGTTATCTGGTACAATTGAAGTCGTGAGGCATTGCGTATAAAGGACCGCAAGCTTTTTAAGCATAATGCATCCGCCATCTTTGATTAAATTGACCGTTATTTCATCATCTTCTGCCGCTTTTCGCCCAGTCATGTCTTGCAAGGCCTCTCTAACTTCCTCGCTAGTTATAGAAGCAGCCTCAATATCCTATTCATCACTGCTCCGAATGAAGGTAGAGTGATTGCTCTGGGTACTGTACAGGTCAGTGTAGAATTCTTTCGCTGCTTTGATATATCATCGAAATTGCTGATGGTATTACCTTGCTTATCTTTCAATGCATACAACTTGCCTTGTCCTATGCCAAGCTTTCTTCTCGGTTATTTCATGCTGCGTCCATATTTTACTGCTCCCTCAATCTTTCCCACGTTAAAATTTCGCATATCCTTTATTTCTTCTTGTTGATCACTTTTGACAGTTCAGGAAATTCTATCTGATCTCTTCAGTTTGACATTTTCATGCTTTGTCGTTTCTTTATTAGGTTATCCTAATAACCTCATCCAATTGTTGTGATGGCATCGCGGCACACTGCCTTCGTCATTTCAGCGACGTCGATGTTTTTCTTCATTGTATTGGAAGCATACTGCCATCATTTAAGCGTGATTATGGCACCCTTGTCGTGCGGTCATCTTCAGTCGCTGTCGTGTCTCCGTTGTCGGACTGTCGTGGTGAAGGCGTTGTGGTCGTGCTATCATCATCACTTCAGCTATGCCATCCGACTCTCGTTATGCCGTCGTCGTCAAGACATCGCCGCAATAAAGGTTTCCTGATACAGTCATCGTCACGTCGTTGTCGCCACAGACTTGTGGTCATCCTATTGTCCTCATGCCGTTGTCGTCATACTACCTCCGTCGATCCATCAACGTCATTCCTCGTTTGTCATTTTATCGTAATCAGGCTGTCGTCATTCAATCGTCATAATGACGTCGTTGTCGTGCCATCATCATCATTATGACGTCGTTGTCACACAAACACTATAATTGCATCTGTTGCCAATACTGTCGTCGTCTGCCATCTCGGTCATGCGATCGTCGTCATTCTCGCTTCTTCATCCAGTTGTCGTCATACCGTCGTCTTCCCATATACCATCGTCAACTCATCGTCTTCATGTCGTTCTTGTGAAGCTGTCATCATTATATCATCGTCATAATTTAAGAATCGACATCTCATCGTTGTCATGCCATCGTCGTTATGCACCCTTGTCGTTCCATCGATGTCATTTCTTCTTCCTCATTCCATCGTCACTTCATCAGCGTCATACAGTATTCGTCATGCCTCCATACTCATGGACGATCTTGGCATGCGAGTGCAATAGCAAAGCGCGACGATATCGGAGTATATTGCATATAGCGCAGTCAACGTAAGTCGCAGAATTACCGTTACACGCGTTACATAAACGGGACTTCAGTAATATCACAAGTCACTACATTGTTTGGTTGCTATTCGCATTACCGTCGACATTCATAGTGAGATGAGTTCTGACGAAATCTTTCTGACTACTGCCACGTGTTCTCTCCGTGAAAAAAAGCGATTTCGATATTGCTACACGCGTGTGGTATTTGGTTGTTTGAACGAGGCGCGCGGGCGCCATCACTCGAGAAAAGAAGAGGAAGAAGGAGCTTGGCTCACGCTGTGAATCTAACCGGGCAAAATGAAGAAAAGTGTGGAATTGGAAATATCACAAGTCACTACATTGTAAACTCAATACATTGGTCGTGACGGATTCTTTATTCGCATTACCGTCGACATTCATAGTGAGATGAGTCTAAACGAAATGACGAAATCTTTCTGACTACTGCCACGAATTTCACGCCCCTTCTTTAACAAACTCGTCTCTTGTCGCGAATAGCAAAAAAAGCGTTCAAAGTCGCAATCACTAGACTACGCTGCAGAATTCCATTTTTAAATTTACCTACACAGAGCCGTGTGTTCCTATTGTGGCCAACATGAAACATTAGATCATTTTCTAATTGTCTGTGAAAGATATTCTGAATTGCGAAAAAGAACCTTAGAAACACCGTTCCGCCTTCTTAGATTAGAATTAAATGCGCCTCTACCCTTGGGCACAGCGACGGGAAGGTTAAGCGATTTCGATATTGCTACACGCGTGTGGTATTTGGTTGTTTGAACGAGGCGCGCGGGCGCCATCACTCGAGAAAAGAAGAGGAAGAAGGAGCTTGGCTCGCGCTGTGAATCTAACCGGTCAGCGCTGCAACCACTGTTGTAAATACAACCTGTAAATAGTTAATAGTCTTACTGACTCGTCCTTCGCGTAACATTCTGGTGGAGGTGGAACGTTCCCCGTCCTCGCCACTGAGCTCCGAAGCGGCCGCACCGTCGTCTTCTCAGCCATGGCTTCCGATGGAAACACCTCGTCGCCACCTACGCGTGCGGCGCCAACCACAACGTACGTTACGGTTCCTAGTCTCCGTGATCCTCAGACATTCTCCGCCAAAAATGGCGTTGACGTCGACGACTGGCTCAGCATGTATGAGCGTGTTAGCCGAAGCCACCACTGGGACGCTACCATCATGCTTGCCAATGTGATCTTTTATCTGGACGGGACACCGCTTGTCTGGTTTCGCACCCATGAGGTTGAGATATCCAGCTGGGACACTTTCAAAGACACTTCGCGACCAGCTGGGACACTTCGCGACCTATTTGGCAACCCGTCAGGTCGCCAACAGGCTGCGCGAAAAGAGCTTGCTTCCCGTGTCCAGTCGTCGACAGAGTCGTATGTCTCCTACATACAGGAAGTGCTCGCGCTTTGCCGGAAAGTCGACGAGCACATGACCGAGATGGACAAGGTGGGCCATATCATAAAAGGCATCGCGGACGACGCCTTCAATTTGCTCGTCTACAACGACGTTTCTACTGTCGAAGCCATCGTCAAAGAATGCCGCCGCTTCGAAGTAGCCAAAAGCCGCCGCGTCGTCCCGCAGTTTTCCCGGCTCCCAAACACCCCTGCCACGTCCTCTTGCTCCGCTGTTCCTCCCACACGACCATTTCAAGAGAACGTCACGCGTATCGTTCGCCGTGAGATTGAAGCGGTGAGTCCGGCCCCCCTTCATCCTCGACCCCTCGACGGTACCTTTGACCCAGCGGCCCCTACTATTTCCGTTATACATGCGGCTGTGCGGCAAGAAATGGCAAACCTTGGCATCCCTACCGCCTGCTCTGTCTCCCGACCTGATTCGGGACCCATTCCTATGTCCACAACCTTTAATGACCAGTATTTCGCTCCCAGACCACGCAATCCTGCTGAATGGCGAACACCTGACGACAAACCGATCTGCTTCCGCTGCCACCGAGTTGGTCACGTATCCCGCCACTGCCGCACCACCTGGATGCCGCCGTACTGGAGCTCATTCCCTGCTCCTCGCCCATACGCCGACGCTCGCCGTTACTCTCCTCGCCGTCCGTGCTCTACTTCTGATGCCCCTCACAGCCGCTCCTCCGGGCGATCGGCGTCGCCTCAACGCCGTCGCTCCCCGTCGCCCCAACCTCGCCGCTTTTCCTCGTCAAACCACCGGACGGAAAACTAGGCCACGCAGCTCTTGGAGGTAGTGCTGCATCACGTTCGTCCTGTCCAAATCCTCCGTTGACGCTCCTCACGAACACGAACCTAATTGAAGTAGACGTAGATGGTGTCCCGTTGACGGCATTGATTGATACTGGAGCCCAAGTGTCCATAATGAGCGCTAACCTATGTCGTCGCCTCAAAAACGTTCTTACGCCTGCCGTCACTCGAGTCGTACGCGTCGCCAATGGCGCCACTGTTGCCGTCTGTGGTATGTGCACTGCTCGCGTAGGAATGGCTGGCTGCCAAGTTCCAGTCCTGTTCTCCGTGCTGACCAGTTGCCCTCATGACCTAATCTTCGGGCTCGACTTTCTGACGACGCATTCTGCCCTCATCGACTGTTCCACCGGTACGCTATGCCTCGAGCTTTCTCTTCTTTCCGACGCTCGCCCCGAACAACCGAACACCCTATGCACTACAGCGTTTGTTCGGTTACCTCCAAAAGCCCCAACCTTCGTCGAATTGGCCGCAACGGTAACCGTGCCTGATGGCGACTATGTCGTCGCCCCTATTCGTGATGTCCTCCTGGCGCGCGACATTTCTGTGCCACACTCCGTCGTTACCCTTGCCGCTAATCGGATGTGTCTCCCCGTTGTCAATTTTGGCTTGACAAAGCAAGTGTTACCTGAAGGCATAGCGGTGGCCACGCTCCGGTCAGTGCCAGACGACCACGTCACTGCTTTTGCAGCCGACGCGTCTACGGATCCTCCTGATTACCCGCAGGATGCCTTGAACCTCGACGGCCCATTACGACCCATGGTCGCTCCGGCCTTCGCCCCTGGCCAAGCAGCCGCCCTATATCGCCTTTTGCTTTCCTACCGCGACATATTTGACACTGGCAATCGCCCACTTGGTCAGACGTCCCTTGTTAAGCATCGGATAAACACTGGTGATGCTGTTCCCATTCATCGCCGACCGTATCGCGTGTCCACGGCAGAGCGGCAAGTTATTCAGCAGGAAGTCAACAAGATGCTCGCCAAAGGCATTGTTGAGCCCTCGTCGAGCCCTTGGGCGTCGCCGGTCGTGCTCGTCAAAAAGAAAGATGGCACGTGGCGTTTCTGCGTTGATTACCGCCACCTAAACCGAATCACTAAAGAGGACCTTTACCCGTTACCACGAATTGACGACGCTCTTGATTGTCTTCACGGTGCCAAATACTTTTCGTCCATTGACCTTCGATCTGGTTATTGGCAGATTTCCGTCGATGAGCAAGACCAAGAAAATACCGCTTTCGTCACTCCAGATGGCCTCTACCAATTTAAGGTTATGCCGTTTGGTTTATGCAATGCCCCCGCCACGTTCGAACGGATGATGGACTCTCTGCTTCAAGGTTTCAAATGGTAAACTTGGCTTTGTTACCTCGACGACGTCCTTGTGTTTTCTCCTACGTTTGAGACGCACCTTGAGCGCGTCACAGCTATCATTGACGTCTTCCACAACGCTGGGCTCCAATTAAACTCATCGAAGTGCCACTTCGGGCGCCGACAGATTACAGTGCTCGGCCATCTCGTCGATGCTTCCGGAGTACAACCCGACCAGGAGAAGGTTCGAGCAGTAACAGCTTTTCCTGTACCTCAGTCTGTCAAAGACGTCCGGAGTTTTGTGGGGCTCTGCTCTTATTTCAGACGGTTTGTGAAAGATTTCGCAGCAATCGCTCGACCACTCACTGAACTTCTGAAGAAAGACGTGCCTTTTACGTGGGGTTCCCCTCAGGCTGCCGCATTTTCACGCCTTATCACGATTCTGACCAATCCACCGATCTTGGCCCACTTTGACCCGTCCGCACCTACAGAGGTCCGAACCGATGCTAGTGGTTATGGGATCGGCGCAGTCTTAGCGCAACGGCCGCACGGACATGACCGCGTTATAGCCTACGCTAGCCGACTCCTGACAACTGCACAGCGCAACTATTCGATTACCGAGCGCGAATGTCTTGCTCTCGTCTGGGCTGTTTCAAAGTTCCGCCCATATTTATATGGCAAGCCCTTCTCAGTAATCACAGACCATCATGCGCTGTGTTGGCTTTCGTCGCTCAAGGATCCTACTGGCAGGCTCGGTCGTTGGGCCCTCCAACTACAAGAATATCCCTACACAGTGACGTACAAGTCGGGACGCCAACACCAGGACGCAGATTGCCTCTCTCGCTACCCAGTCCAAGACCCGACCTCTACGTCTGAACCTGACACCGACGCCTGCGTTCTCTCTGTTTTTCCACTGGTCCATGTCGTGACCCGTCCTTGCGTATCATCATTGACCGCCTGTAATCGTCACTTGCCGACAGCTCCCTTCACTTATTCACACTTCAAGATGGCGTACTCTACCGCCACAACGTTACTCCTACGGCCCAGCATTACTCCTTGTGATCCCTAAACACCTTCGCTCGGCTGTTCTCCACGAACTTCACGACCTCCCCACTGCCGGTCACCTCGGTGTGTCATGTACCTACGACCGGATCCGCCGACGCTTCTTTTGGCCAGGGCTTGCTCGCTCCGTTCCAAGATACGTAGCTGCGTGTGAAAAATGCCAGCGACGCAAGACACCGTCGACGCTCCCTGCTGGGTACCTTCAACCAATTGACATTCCTCCGGAACCATTCTTTCGGGTTGGTTTAGATTTACTTGGTCCTTTTCCTCTTTCTACCTCTGGGAACAGGTGGATCGCTGTGGCCACAGATTGCGCCACGCGCTACGCCATCAACCGAGCGCTCCCTACAAGCTGCGCCACAGATGTTGCCGATTTTCTTCTACACGACGTGATTTTATTACATGGAGCTCCGCGAAAACTTCTCACAGACCGTGGCCGGACATTCCTGTCAAAAGTTATCGCGGACATCCTGCAGTCCTGTGCCACGATGCACAAGCTATCCACGTCATACCATCCGCAAACACATGGCCTCACGGAGCGTCTTAATCGCACTCTCACAGACATGCTCGCGAAGTATGTGTCTTCCGACCACACTGACTAGGACCTCGCTCTACCGTTTGTCACCTTTGCTTATAATTCCTCGCGCCACGACACAACCGGTTATTCGCCATTTTTCCTTCTGTTCGGCCGAGAACCAGCACTGCCCCTCTACACAACCCTCCCTGTTCACGCAGCACCCACCAGTGAATATGCACTTGATGCCGTCGCCCACGCTGCCCACGCAAGGAAAATTGCCCGTGACCGCCTTCTGAACTCCCAAGAGAGTCAAAGGCGTTTGTACGACCCGCGACACCGCGACGTGCACTTCCCGCCTGGTTCTTTGGTGCTTCTATGGTCTCCGTCGCGTCAGGTCGGCCTGTCCGAAAAACTGCTGTCGCGTTACACAGGCCCCTACCGAGTGCTTCGTGCCGTGACTCCCGTCACCTACGAGATCGCCCCTGACGCCCCATCTGCTTCCCAGTCCAGTGATATCGTGCACGTTACACGACTGAAGCAGTATCACCCTCCCAGTGATGACATTTAGACGCTCCGGGACGTCGCTTCTGCCGCCGATGGATTATGCCACACGCGTGTGGTATTTGGTTGTTTGAACGAGGCGCGCGGGCGCCATCACTCGAGAAAAGAGAAGAGGAAGAAGGAGCTGGGCTCGCGCTGTGAATCTAACCGGTCAGCGCTGCAACCTCTGTTGTAAATACAACCTGTAAATAGTTGGTAGTCTTACTGACTCGTCCTTCGCATAACAATATCATTTTCATTTCCATACGGCATCTACAAGTCCGCTAACCAACCCTTGTTCTTTGGATGTGGTTGCAAGTTAATAAAAACCAAGATACGCGAACCACATGTGAAGTCAGCTAAGAATGCCTTGTCTTCAAACCATCCGCTCAGGGGTCTACTCTTGGCCGCAAATAAATTGCGCACATACCATGCAGTTTCAAGGAAATTCACCAGCCCTTCCCCTGTGGAGAAAATTTTCTACTACCTGGCGCACCCTGTACTGGTGTTGTAAGTCATTCTTCTCCCGGAGGTAATCCGCAGTGGATTTATCTGGAACGTCTTATCGGAGGCCTTTGTTCACTTGTTTTTTCTGGGACACGAGACATGCGTAACAACTTACTGGGAACTTATTTTGCCTCTCCGTCGTATTAAGTGTGACAGGTTTTACGATACCCGCCGTGGTGCCTTAGCGGCTATGATGGTGCTCTGCTAAACACGATGATGGTGCTCTACTAAACACGGTCGCGGGATGAAATCCCTGCCACGCCGGCCGCATTTCAATGGGGGCGACATGCAAAAATGTCAGTGTACCGTGCATTGTGGGCGTGGTATATATCCCCTGGTAGTCAACATTAATCGGGTGTCCCCCAGTACGGCGTCCCTCAAAATAAAATGATGGTTTTGGCGCGTAAAGCCCCTGAATTCAATTCTTCGGGATTGCCAAATTTTAAGGGTTGCTTGTAATCACAATAATATATTTTAGGTATTATTGCCTAAATTCCAGAATCTGAGTTTGTGTTTTCTGTGCTTGCAGGTAAACAATATGCTGGAGAGTCTTCAGCCTCGTGGCTATATCAGCTTAACTGGGCTTAAAATTTCTGGCAGAGTAAGTAGAATTGGCACCGATATAGCTTCCGTATAACGAAATCACTTTTACAGGGTACAGAAGAGGTGTTGCATTTGGAAAGAAATGGCGTAGTTTCCGCAGAGGAAACGTTGCTAAAACTGATTACACACATAAGACACCGCTCAAGCTTTCTGACTTCGGATTTAGTGATGATGTTGACAGGGTGAGCAATTTTCTCAATATTGTGTCGTTTCGTAAAACAACAATGTTGCTTACGTTCACACGCATATCAAAGTACGTTCCATACTGCGATAGCCAGCGGTATCAATGTTAATTATCTCAATATTGTGTGTATTTTGTAAAATAACAGGTCGTTTACGTGCACATACATGTCAGAGTACGTTCCTTGCTGCGACAACCAGTGGTATTACTGTTCACCGACAAAAGCACTACTAATCTAAAAATCTAACGCATGCTAAAGCACTATTATTCGAGCAGTTTCTTACACTGACAACAAAATTTGAGTGGTGGTTTCACTACTTCTATAAATCCTACAAATGCTCAAAAACATTCCCAACTCTCAACGTATGCGCGAAGAAAATGGCCACACATAAGTGAACTTACCGCTGTAAATTTATTTTCTAGAGAAATAAATTTCCCAGGATTGTAGGGCGACGTATTCATTATCTGTATTCAATGACGGTAAACAGCATTTTGGGACGTTCAGTTATCCATATGGCTATAGACATGGTGCATTAGCACGAAGTACGTCCCAGTGAGTTCAGTTTAACAGTAACTACAGTACTGACACGCCATGGCGCTTCCTTTATACAGGTGCGCACGCACGATCAATCCCGTGGGGAAATTTCGCGTGTTACGGTTTCGCTAATGGCAAACGTGTACTGTCATAGAAACGCTTACAGAAAGCCATCGGGCTGTGGACGTTATTGCCGTAGTTACCGTGGTTGGGGTCCGCAAGCTCTCACTTTCGTCTTTCACGTCGTCTTACTGCAGTCGTCTATCCTGTAATAAAAGTCACCAACGTGTTCGGCGTTCAGCCATTATCATCATCGTCATTGTCTTCTTGCAGCGATCGCTGATGTGCCATTGTAGTTATCAGAATGCTGTGTTAATCTTTATGGCTATTGCAGCATTACTGGCATCGTCGTTCAGATCGTGCCGTCAATGTCCTAGTAAACTCAGTTTTATGTTGTGTGCTCGAACAAAAGCGTTAAAATCAAATGAGCATGGTTGACCTGGTTGATGGCTGGAAGCACTGCGCCAATTGCGCAATCATGCGCCAAACCACCTATCCGCAATCGCACGCGCCAAAATGCGACTTTCTGGAGAAACCCCTAAACTTTGCGCGGCGCAAGTCTTTAGTGGCAGCTGCTGAGCGCTGTCCGCGAGGCCTATTTTGTCCAATTCGTTTCAGCAGCCGCCCCTGGCCACTACAGAGTGTGCCGGCGTGGCCAATCCAGTCCGCTTCAGTTGTCGCTCCGCCGAAAAAGCGTGCGGCGTTTCTGCGCGGTGGAAATTGACGGTTTTCGCAGCTCTTACGACTTGCTGGATCTATGACTGCCGGGAAATGAGCAAACGTGAGTATTTTCTCGTTTTTTTTTTTCAGTTGCAATGTGCACATCAGTGACTTGATTGTATACAAGGGAGGCAAAGAAGTATATTCCGATACCATCAGGACACGGCCATCGAGCGATCAGTTTGCGCAAGCTTCCTATATATGCCGTAGTCCGAAATAAATCAAAACAATTTTAATGGGATTCTCTATTGTTTCATTGTACACTGCCCAGCGATCATTTTAGTGCAGTTCAGTTATACTTTGCGCTCCCTAATGCTGTATGCGACGCACTTTGTTTCGGTGCGAAGATTCTAAATTCTTGAGGGACCACGCTGTGCGTTTACGGCACAACAAAAATAGCCTGGTGCTTGCAACAACACGCAAGAATTTTTAGCGGTTGTCTCAAAGCTTTCTAGGCTGTTTTCCGCGTCGAAGACGGGGGCGCTGACTTTCGTCAGCGTTATTTTATTTTTCTTCATTTCTTTAGTAACATTGAGGATCTCCGGCGACTACCGGCCGGCTGATTCATAGTGCGATATGTTGACAGCCGGCGTATTCGCTGACGTAAAGCCTTTGGCTCCTGCGTGTAGCGATTAGAGCACTGTACGGGCCGATTTTTGCGGCCCGGGCCCTGCCCGGGCCCGTTTTTACATTGGACGGCCCGCCCGAGCCCGATCAAAACTTTTATGGCGAGACCCGGGCCCGGCCCTGGCCCGGAAATAATCTACGTTACCCGCCCGGCCCGGCCCGCCACCCCTTTACCTTAGGCCCGAGCCCGACTCGAAACCGGCCCGAACCCGGCCCGAGACCGAAAAATACATGCTTTTTCAGAGTTGAGAAGCCCGAGAATAACTCGTAGAAAGCCCGAGCCCGGCCCGGGCCCGCGTCTAAAAACCGGAGCCCGGCCCGAGCCCGGGTCAAAAAGCACACGCCGTGCCCGAGCCCGGCCCGAGCCCGTGAAAAAACTCCTCTACCCGGCCCGGCCCGTGGGCCGGGCCGGGCCCGGGCTTTCGGGTAAGCCCGAGCCCGTGCAGTGCTCTAGTAGCGATGCGACGTCTGGAAAACAATTTTGAAAGTTTTAAAATTAGGTCCTACGCTAAGGTGCGTTGCTTATTGGATCGAAATTGCATCAAGGCGAGTGGCCATGCGACACTTAAAGATACGATATATTTCGTTTCCGCAAGAAATGCAGCCAGTCTTGCTCATAATCACGGTCTTCACGATGCGGCGCGCTCCTATTTAGTCTAAGAGATCAAATAATCACTACAAACAATACGTATTAGCTTTGTTTTAGCGTCAAATGGAGGTGCGAAGTAAATGACTTCTTAACAGCGAAGCTGTTTAAGCCAGCCTTAATTTGTGGTTTGTGGTTCGTATCAAGAAACTATGAAGAAATAAAAGAAAATAAGCTTTCTTGTCAAGGCGGGACTCAAACCTGCGTAACAACTGTCCCAAGGCGAGCGTCGTACACACTAAAAAATACGCTATACAGCCACGCTTGCAGAAAATGCATTTATGCGTTTCTATTATTTTATTATATTATTATTATATATTATTATATGATTACGTTCGAGTGTCGTCGTCTTCGTCCCCAGCTGGCGCGTTCGCACGCTCGTGCTTTGCGAGGTGAAGCAGAGGTTTTTCGCGCTATGCTCCGGCGAGAGATAAAGAAAATGAGAATGAGAGAGAGAGAGAGAGAGACGCATTCACGGAGCGGGTCTACTGGAACGCGTTGTTAGCATTGCAATGTGGTGGAACGTGGTGCCAACATTGTAACGCGGTGTCGGTGTTGCAAGCTGCGCTATGCAACGTGCAGTGAGGACCGTAAGTCCGAGACGCGCGAAAAGGAATTATCTCATCATGAGTAATAAGATGAAAAGTTCGCGCGCACTTCCGGAAAATGCTGGGACACGATCGCCAAGCTTCGGTGTTTCAAGCGTTGCGCGGCCGAGTGCAAGGTTAAGCGTTTTGTTGTTGTTGTTGTTGTTTTGTGGTCCGGACTTCTAAAGCCGCATTTTTCTGGTTTCAGAACGCTGCCCGAAATTCAGCATCGACGTGCTGAACAAGACGGATGGCAACGGAGACTTACTCTCTCTATGGTGTCGGCCAGCACTTAAAGACACTGACGGTTTCTGCACACTGTGCAACGTTACTCTGCATTGCTCGCAGCATGGTAGCACAGCTGTTATGCGTCATGCGATCTCGCAGACGCACATACAAAATGCGAGGGAAAAGCGCAACACTGTATGAAAAGCCCTATGCTTTCGGAGCAGGATATATTTTTCTAATGCAGCATCAGGGTCTTTGCCGAACAAGGTCGCCAAAGCGGACACGCTTTTTGCACTTTCCGCGGTGGAAAACTCTGTGCCGTACAGTAGGGGAGAAGTTGCAACCAACAAACGTGTACTTCCATATGTTCCCCGATTCAGAAATAGTGAAAGGTTTCCAATATGGCCGCAAGAAACATTCCTACATTATTTCTGATGGACTTGGACCATAGCTTCAGGCCAAGGTTCTTGAAGACCTCTGCGTTCCCGACATTTTCTTTTGTGTCCTGATTGATAAAACCCCTGTGCCTCAGGCCAAAGCTCAGGAACTCGATGGTCTTTTCCGGTACTACTCCGGTACTGCACGAGGTGTAGTTGGTGAACGCCTCAAATTATTTCGTCTGGGGCATGCCACAGCAGAATCACTATTTTCTTGCATTGAAGACGCACGTAATGAGCTTACGAAGAGCACATCAGTTGCTTTTTCAGTGATGTGCCGAATGTTATGAAGGCTCTGAAGCGCAAATTAAAGGCAGAAGTCAGCCTCGACATGGTTGACATTGGGGAGTGCAGCCTCCACAAAGTCCACAACGCATTTACCGCCGGGCTGTATTCATTTTGGTCTGAAATTGAATCAATTGTGTCTGACATCTACCAATATTTCAAATATGCGACAAGGCACGCAGATATGGCGCTGCGTAAACAAAGTCTTGGATTGGCTCAACTCCAATCCATGCGTCACGTAGACAGCCGGTGGTTGATATTGCTGCCAAGTGCGAACCGCGTACTCAACTACTATGATGCCCTAAAGTCTTTCTTTTTGAAATCTGCTAAGCCGAGATCATCTGCGTCCCTACGACACAACCGCTTGGCCTCAGAATTTGCCGACACCACACTACCCGCGACATTGCTTTTCGTGAAAAATGCCGCTCAAATCTTTGAGAAATTCCAAACATTGTTTGAATCCAAGGATCCTCTCCTGCACATTATTTACGATTAGATGATGGCATGGTTCGGCAGTTTCTTGGTAGATTTCTCAGGCAGGAATCTTATGCAAGTGTATCGGGGTTACGCCTGAAAGACCTCGATGTGGACAAAAGCGAGTACTGGAAGACAAAGCCTGAAATTTGTTTGGGCACTGAAAACGAAACGGAATCGTGGCCATCGGCACAAAATCAAACATTTCACTTAAAAGCAAGAGCATTTTACATAACTAGTGCCAAATACCTTATCTCAAGGTTGCCACTGGACAACATAGTGTTGCACTTATGGTTCATAAAGCCAAAGGCTGAAGGAGAGCTGTGCACAAGGTCGTTGCGGTACATCGCCAATTCCCTGCCGCAGGTCACTACTCCCAATGAGGTATCGGCTCTAACAGATGAGTGGAACTCTCTTGTTTGTGAAGGCTTTGACTGGTAAATGTCGACAAGCTTGGTAGCCCACTGGCAAAGTGTGTTTGCGCGCAAAACTCTCACCGGTAAACTCAGGTATACAAAACTTTCAAAGCTTGTGAGGGCTGTTATTGTACTCTCACACGGAAATGCTGACGTTGAGAGGGGGTTCAGTGAGAACAAGCACGCAGTTGATCATTGAAGCTTGCTCTCCATAACTAGCATATCAAGCCTGCGTCAAACGAAAGCTTACATGAAGCGCTACCATGGAGATGCTACCAAAGTGCCTTTCACCAAGGACCTGTTTGGGGCGGTGCGGGGATCTTACAAGGCGTACCGGGAACGGGTGTAAAAAGAGAAAGCTTCATCAACATCCTGTAAACGGAAGTCTGAATAACCAGCGCCGTATGAACCAGAAAGAAATAAGCTTATGGACAAAAAATCTGCTCTCCAAGATGGTCTGTCTTCACTTAAGGCCCTGCTAGTGAGTGCACAAGAACTCATAAGTAGTGGTGTGTCAGCTAAAGACATGTACAAGGTCGAGAGTGGAAATGTTTTACTGAAGGATGTGAACTCTAAACTGCCAGTTGTAATTTAATGCCTCGAAGCAGTCGACTCCCAGGTTCCATCTACAAAGGCGAAGTGAGACGTATTTTTGCTGTTTGATATCAGGAACGTTATAAATGTGAGTGTAGTTAGCCACATGAGTCTTTTTTATCAAATGCTCAAGCTAATGCTTATTTTATGACTTTCGCTTGCTTTAAATAGAGAATATTTTATGAACACCAAAGAGTACACTCTATAGCTCATTCTTGTGCTGTACACTGGTATTTTAAGTATGTGAAAACCAAGGAGGTCGCTCTAGTCATTCATGAGCTATAATATTTTCAGTGTGTCCCCTCCTGTCATTCCAGAGCTTTATACTCTTGAGTTGTGATTTTTAACAAAAAGTCTTAACGCACGAAAGTACAAAACTCTTTAGCATTTACAAAGGTGACAAGTGTGAGTGGCATTAGCAGACGGAATCTGTGCGATTTCACTCGCTTGCCAAATAACTGCATAGAACATTTGAATTTGTCCACTAGTTATTAAAAGTGCTCTTGGCCGGAATGATACTTTGTTAAGATCATGCTGTTTTAATTAAGTAGTTATGGCCTACGTCCTGGTGTTCAAAATGCAACAGCCATCATGCTCTAGGCCTGCTTTGTTTAGACTGGACCAACTTTATTTGGGTCCCGCAGGACGCGCTTAGGGCGTAGATGTTCCAGCAATAATGTAGGTTGATCTGTCAGTATAGATTAATCCTGAAAGACGTTTCATTTTATCTAAATACAAGATATTTGCTTTCAGGATAGGTTTATACTAATTTTTGGTAACTTAATTCAATTCTACATTGTTGAATGCAGTACGATTTTTCACCTGTTGGTCTTGTAATGTATTTTCGTCACGTTGTGCTGCTCCAAAATGAAATTCTTCTGCTCCAAAGTAGACAATTCCTGCTCCAAAGCTCCGGCAAAGTTACAATTTTGCTGCTCCCGGAGCTGCCCCAAAGCACTCCAGGCCACTTCCATCCCTGTGGTTCATAGATTCTAAATGGTCTGTGCACTAGACATTTCTTCTGAAAGAACAGATAAAATAAAAGTAAACCGACAGTAGGGATCTCCAAAAGCATGTAACCATGCAACATGCGTGACGTGTAGCAATAATGAAAATAGACTAATTTCTATTGCTTTAAAAGGCCACGCTGACGCGATACGGAATTTTGAAATATGAGGCGTACTCCCGTTCCGCAACCTGTCCATATATACAGGGTGTCCTAACTATCATGCACCTAGACTTGAAAATATGCAAATGCCACGTAGCTGGACAGAACCAAGGTAATGTTGTTTGCTGTCGCTTGAAAGTGCTGAGATCATTTTTTTAATTCCGCCTAATCATTTAATTAGTCCTGCTTAGTTATTCAACTTCTCAAATTTTACAATTAGGTGAAAAGTGTGTGAGAAAATTGTAGAGCAACGTGAAAAATTTCCGATACACCTTTCTGTTAATCACTACGTGCTACATAAAAGCTTTTTTCCGAGCGTGAAAGAAGCCCGCGAATATACGCACAATTGCCGCGCGACTGCCTGTTCGAGGAACTTTGCATGTAAACGTGGGCTTCGGGTACATGCCGGGGTTCACACGTGCCGCGACAAGTAATTCATCATCATCACAACCTCACATTAAGCCTGCAGAAGATATACGATGGGAAGAATGAGCCGTTCAGCACTTAACCTGTTTAGGAGCAGGTGCATCTAACAAACGTACATCATCTGGACACCAGGACATGGGTCCTTGATGCGGAACCGAGCAGCCCACGCCGCAGCCCGAGAAGACGTAAACCGGGTCACCACGCAGAGGCCACGTCCTCTTGGTAGCATCGAAAACATTATAACAAAGAAGTACATAGACATCCTCGAACATTACAAGGAGGTGTGGAAATGTTATCCAGGACCACGCGGAGTACTAACAAGAAAAGAAACAGTAATGTGGAGAAGCCTATATACACAGGAACGTACTTGCACAGAACTCTATTACACGCATTTTCTCGGGGACATATCGAAAAGACCGGAAATACTGCAAATACACCCTTAAAACCCTCTACCACATGGATTAGGGGTGCACAAATAACCCGAAGAGACTTCAAGTGCAGCCACCAGCAAAGACAAGTGGGAGGCACGCTGACGTGTCAGGACCCTGAGGACCAGCTTCGACTGGTCGACAGGGTCAGAGCCGTGGTTTCCTGGAATAAGCAGGCCACCCAACTAGGGGAACGCGAGCCTGGTCGTCACAATAAAGTTTATGCCATCCATCCATCGAAAGGGTAATACGTGTTGTTCGAGAGCTCGCATGAATTTCCGAATCTCGATAAGCTGGATGAAGTAAACACTCAAAAGGTATTATTGTACTTTTTCTTAATCAGCTATTAATTACTGCGAATCACCTGTCATCCCTAGGCTGCCACAACTGACGCCTTGTCCCGGAAGGAACAACCTTTTATGTTAGGTCTGTTTTTAAATGTTATCAAACGTCTTCGTAGAAACAGCCTGTTTAAAAGATTACATACGTTTGACATTATAGTTTCCAGCAGTAATGTTCGTGAGAATACGCGTTAAAATAACGTCTGTACACTGGCTTTGTTTACCTTTTTTCTTTCGGAGTCTTGAAGACAACGCTATGTTTGGTCAGTATAGTCCATCTTGCATCATATTTCCACCACGCTTGCGAGCCTTCAAGGTAAAATTGCGCAGGCACCGGGAAGGCCATGCTAGTCTTGCATTTCTGATAAATTTCGCAGAGCAAGACACAAATAACCTGCACAGTCAACAATATCCATAAACCAGTGACTCACGCTGATTGCAGGGGAATATAGGTGCGCTATCTTTCACTGCGACTGGAATATTTAGGACTTTCGATATCTTAAATACTGGACGCCTACAGCTTCCGCCCAAGGGTTATTGTGTAACGCATGGTACCATTTGACGGTCTCCTTATTTCTCTTTAACAGCAGAGCTGTTGTAGGTAGAGGCTGCGCCGTCCACCAGCCGGTGTCACGCATGGCGCAGGTTCTCAGACCCACCGCTAGGGGCGCTGCGTTCAATCAGACGCCGCGGCGGCTAAGGAGCCGACCAATTAGAGCGCGCGCCGGGGAAGGGGGAGAAGGAGCGCGCTCCCTTTCTCGCCTTGCATTCCGCTCGGTGCGAGCGGCTGCGGGAGCTAGCCCGAGAGCGGCAGCACCGTCACCGGGCGAATTCTACGTTTCGAGCACGCGAATCCGCCGAGAAACGGCAGCGGCGGGAGGCTAATCCGGAGCTACGCAGCAGAGAAGCGCAAGTCAGACGTAACCGCCGGGAGACCGCTACCAACGAGGATCGTCGGCGGGAAGCGCAAGCAAAACGGCAGCGGTGGGAGGCTAATCCGGAGCTAACAAGAAAGAAACGCAAATCAAGCGTACTTAGAGGAAAGCGAACCGTGATTTGTCCCGGCAAGAGGCAGAGCAGAGACGCAAGCGCCAAGAGATCCCTTTGACCGACGGTGCCGATGGCCGCTTCAAAAGAGATTTCCTCACCAGAGAGTTATCAGGGAGTGTAAAGCAGTAAAAGTCAGAACTTCACTCATAATCACACGAAAACCACTGGAAAACAAACATAAACGCAGAAACCCACAGATAATCACGTAAAATACCAGAAAAACACAAGAGAACCACAGTTCCACTGTTTCAGGAGATTTCACATTGGGTGGAACTGGGTTTACTTTTATTGCAAGTCTTCACGGGCTCTGAGCTAGAGCAGTGTCCGAGGAGGGCTCTAGAAGGTCAAACATAATTAATCGTATGGAAGTCAACTCATTAACCAATATTTAGCAGTTCTACAGATTTAAACTGTTATATACTTTAAAATACTGCTTATTTTTAAATAATGAAGATTTTCTGCTGCCCAACGATGTATCAGCAGTATCTTGACTTCTTTTAATATCTGTTGTGTACCTTTCATTTTCCTACAGCCCAATTTTATTGTTATTATCATTATTATTATTAGAAGTAGTATTATTTGACTTGAAAACATATATACACTTGACAGGAAAGGGTAAGCGAGTAGCAGGCTGGCAACTGCCATCAGATGCGACGCCAGCAGGTATCTATGCCCCCTGGGGTACGTATGGCCGCGTGTGGACACCACAGATTTCAAACAAACCAATCAGTGTTTGCACCATCTTATCATCTGGTGTGTCAATGGCAACGACATTTTTCCAAGGGTTCACGCGAACATCTTAGATTAGGGCAGGGGCCAGTTTCAAGAAGGAATCATTAAATTTCTGTCGTGAGATATCATTCACGCTTACCATTACTTCGATGGGCATGAAAGCTACTGTCGTAGTCACGAGGCTGCTGTATATGATGGTCGCTTCGCTCGAGGACGATGCCGGAGATGTCCGTCTTGAGCGGTGGTGCTTAGCAGGTATGAAGGCATCCCAATCTTCCGATATTGAGTCAGAAATCTCAGAATCAGCAGCGTATGATTTAGTGAAGAATTGAGCCGCTTCCGCGCCGCGGGCGGTCTGTGCTGACCGCCACACGGTTCCACGATCATCTCTTCCATGGCAAGCTCTGCGGCTCCGGAGGATCTCGCAGCAGAGTAGGAGTCTTCATGGTTCAGCATAAACGTCGTTGCCTGTTACTGACGCACAAAAACACAGATAAATAAAGAAAAGAAATGTCGCAGTTTCGCACCAAAGGCAAAGCATCGATTGCGATAGCAAATTAGTATACAGCTATACGAACTAAGCATAGTAGTTTTATCGGCCGTATAAAGTTGCAAGCATTTGCTTACTAACTAAATTAACCAGCACGATGTAAGGCGTGTACAAGTAAACATGAACACATCTCGCTCGAACACCGCGGAAACTCTCTGTCAAAACGCTGGAATCAGGAGAAACGCAAGCAGCAGCGGCGAGCGAATTGACCTTCGTGTCGTCTCTCGCTTCAGCGCGAACGAAACGTCGAAAGCACAGCACATGCGAAGCTACCGGCACTGGTTTCGATTTGTCCAGATCGCATATCACTTTGAAGATGAGGCCATTGTGGGTACGCACTCATTCCACGTTGCACGACACGGCACGACACGACACGGCACCCGCAAGGCCGCGCCGCGAGCAGCCGCCGCTGGGGTAGCACAACCCCCCCCCCCCCCCCCGGTGCCTCCTCGGTGCCTCCTCCATGCCTCGCGCGCGACAGGACAAGCGCGCTTCCGCCCCGCCTTTCTCCCTCTCGGGCGGGAGATGGGTGGCGATCGTTGGTTGACCCTCCCAAGCTTGCACTCGCACATTCAGCGTACGGCACGCGGCGACGATGTTACCCTGTTTGGACTTTATACGGAACTTGAAAGCGACGTCCACGGCATCGGCAGAAATGCGCTTGGGGTTAATCATGTAATTGCAATATCGCTATAAAAGTTCAGCACCAGAAGAAACCACCAACCGAGCACGAAACATGGTCGTTGTCCTTCGCCAATTTTATATGACGAGTTTGTCAACCAATTTTGTATGGTCACTCTAATTGTCTCCTAATCGTTCTTGCAACGATCGCTTTTATTGTTACAGGCGAGCAGCGAGTCGAAAGGGCACAAATGGAACAAGAATTACTGTACATGGTATGTTTTCCTATGACGTCTAACAGCACCTACATGATCGCCTTGCGTCAGAATGAGAAACTTTAAATCTATAAATTAGTTGAGATTTCATTTTTCTCTCTCCAAAACTTTTCTCTCGCCAAAACATAGTCACCAACACGCCCCAGCTTCCATGCTAAACCAAAACTTTCTCCTGGTAAATGCATTGAAGTTTCACGTCTGCTCCGCATTGAAGTCCAAATATGGGTGTTCCTAGAGTATTAAAGGCATTTTTATGTCTACCTTCACACCAGCATACAGTGCAATGGAGCACATTGCATGGTCAGGAGTGAGTTATCAATAGCAGGGCGTCAGCGAGACGGCATTTTAGTTGTGTGTATATCAAGGTGTCCGCTATGTCAATCCACTTCTTACCCTTTGGTGCCCACTGTTGCCCAGGAGCAACAGCCTAAAAACAATTTTTTTTCTTGAACGCACCCTGCTGAACAATACCGCTGGCGCTATCTATGGAATGTACCAAGACTAGTGAGCATCTTGAGCTTGAAGTAAATACGTAGAGATGGCAGCACCGCTCCTTTGTTGTTGTTTTTCTTGACTGTTCTGAGAGGTGCCAGCGCAAGGACCGCACACGCGAGTAAATTTGTTCAGGTATGGCGGTATAGGACACTACTATGACAACAGCCAGATTTAGAATAGCTCATAAGGCCTTGTACGACATTTATGAGGAGGCTAAACGGTGTGGCCGCAATTTGTACAACAAACTTTTACTCGCCAAAAGTGGTGTTGCCCAGGAGCAACAACGGGCATATGCGGAGGCGTGATCACATGTAGGGAGATATCGCTTGTGGCAGTTTTTTGCTGCGCTGAAGGTAAAGCAAAGCGAAAGCTAGAGTGTTCATTCTGCGGAATAGAATAAGGGTTAGTCATAATGTCACATTTTTTGTCTTTCATACATACATGGCGATGTAAAAAGAAAAAAAGTGGCTGATTGATCAAGAAATTCAGGAGCCTATTTTTCTTCCGCACGGTGAATTGTCCTACGCTGACTTCGACAGCGACCAAGATGACCCCGGTTATGATCCGAGAGATGCTCGAAAATTGATTGACACCTTTCCACTAGAAATAGTGACCAATCTTCGCTATAAAGAGCCATGCGTAGAGGATGACGACAATGTCAAGCGCTAATGTTGAAGCTTTGCCGGTTACTTCTCGTGCCGACTCGGTGGCTCAGCGCAAGAAAAAGAAAGAAAACGTTCGCTAGAACATGGAGGAAAGAAGGCCTTTCGCTTGATGACACTGACTGGAATAAATAACAACGGAAGAAGAAATAATACTACTAATAATAATCATAGTAATAATAAAGGTTAATGACACTGTACAGGTTTCACTGTACAGCGAACCAGCTGTGGCACTTTCTGTCAGCGTTCGTCGTGTATTCGTGTATCTGCATTGTGGTAATTTACCGGCAATATTATGTTAAATGAGCGAATAAAACCAGGTGGTGCACCTGCCTCTAAAAATACTGACACTTTGAAAATACCAATTCAAACCTACTCATCAGCTAGACAACCTACAAAAGAAGCCAGTATGAGCGCTATAACTCGGGCATCTCAACTATTCAACTGATTGAGCTGCCAGCGACGAGAAAGAATTTTGTTGAATTATAAAACGTAAATTTAAACGAATGATGGGGCTTAAAAATAGAAATGCCATTTTCCAGAATGAACCACATGCGTACCACAGCCAAAGTTTTCAGCTCGAACAGTAGAAGCGTGACAACTAGGGCGGTGCAGACGTAGAGTGGTTCTTGATGGCCTCGTTGATACGTAATTAAAAAATCGTTCACATGCAATTATATTCGCATCCATGCTAAGCTACTGCAAGAAAAGCGTTGTGTTCTGTCGTAAGGGAACATCATGAAAGAATTATTTTGCAATGGTACGATGGTTCACGTCGAAACAAAAAGATAAATTAAACATTGAATAAGGTCTCGGGCATTATATAATAAAAGTCGGAGCGCTTCCACCCAGTGAAGAGGCAAGACCAGCGAAGCTTGCGCCCTGCTGGGATTTGCTATGTTCGGGTTTAGCCATATTGGGGATTTCCTATGTTGAATTTGGCTACAAAATGGTAAACCGACCCCTTCGCTACGTACTCGGGAAAAAGGCTTAGGTGCCGGCTCCGAGTAGCACAATGGGATATTTTTAAACACTTAGATGATGCTTATACAATGCCCGACTCTGAAGAACTGGCTCGGCGTCCCCGACGACGGCGTTCCAAGCGTGTTCCTCACTCTTTTCACGTTCCCAGACAAGACTCATTGACCAAAGCTATATTAGCGGCGAGAAGTTGGAGTGGCGCCCTCTACGAGTGACGTCAAGGCCACGACGGCGCTCGCTCGGCTGCTGCGCGCGCTCGTTCCCTTCGTGCATGCTTGGGGTATTGGTGCCTCGAGCCGTATTTAATGAAGGATATGTCTGCTTCTTTTTACTGTCATGCCGGAATGGCAGTCTCTTCTTCAAAACCGCAAGTCGTGAAAATTTGTGGCGTGGATATGGCAAGCTATGTCGCATTGAAGGGGTCTACTGGTTTTTCAACGCGTACATGTGCAGTGTCTGTCCATAAACTTTGCGTGAAAATAATGTCCGCAATTTCAGCACACGAAGTTCTGTATGATGTTCCGCAAAACACTTAACATACCCTTAGTGCTTAGCTATGAGAGGCATTGCATTTTACAAGGAAGGAAAATCTTGGTATTGGTATTTGATGTCAATATTATAAATGCGTGTTAGAAAGAAACTGCCCAGCGAATCCTTTATGATGATTCTTATTACTATGGTGAGTTGTTCTAGTCAAATATGGCTACTTCATTACTGCGTAAAAGGAAGAGTTAGGCACGCATTTGGCACGAAAACGTTTGCTTATAATTTCACCGTTCTCTGAAACAGGCACCCAGAAAACGCATTGCTCATAGCTGCTAACATGACGGTGCATCACGTATAGTATGTATATACTTCACGAATACCATAACATCAATTACCTGAAAGAACAGTTTCGTGGTTAAGATCGAGAGCCTATCAATTGCACGCGAGAAATTGTTTCACTGTGACCCTCAGTTGCCTTTATCGACATCATGGCACAGCCCTTACGTAACTAAATCTACCGACTGTGGTTATGGTGAGGTACGCATTATTCGCGAAACCCATCAGTTCACTACAACTTCGAATTGAAACCATGAAGGAATTCTTTAGCGCCAATCGCAATGCCTAAGGTATACTCGAGGCTATACAGCGCAGCTTAGGCTGCGCTGAAGAGGAAAATTCAAACGCATTCTGCCTCATCATGTCTCGATCCTGCGTTGTTTAACTACGCAAACTGAGAACTATTCGCTTCGTGAGTACATAAAAGAGAACCTCACATGCCCCCCTCATAGAGAAGACACAACAAGCCTCAAATGAATTCACTTGATTTTTGAGCTCCACAGGGTTTTAATGATATCTCCAATAAGCATCATACTGCTAATGAATAGCTTCAGCTTCTTTCTAGCTGCAGCCATACGGCCCAAAAGGCATATTTCACTAAAAAATTTGGGCCGAGCAGCCTGTGTCAGTTCGCAGAACAGATTCGCGATGCCTGTTCCTCAAGAAACAAGCAGCAGTAAATTGCACAAGTGAGTTGAACGTGTAGCACGGAACAGTGAATAAATATTGGTACATTCCTTTGCGTATTCTGCAAATGGTTTTAAGCCTGAATCAGATTTACTTCAATTTACTGCCACTTGAAATTAACCGGTGAAGAATGGCCTAATTTTGAGAAGCAGTTAATGGAATAAGTGGTTCTGGTTGAATCTAAACTGCAGTGTCAGGTCCTCGTGTTACTGCTGAGCGTTTCTGTGAAGAAATGAAAAATTAGATATTATACCATGAGCTACTCATTATAAGCAAACACGTTTTAGTGGGTTAAAATCAAGGTAAATATAGCAGTCATATGTAGCAGACATAGTGAAATGCTCGTTGCACCACTACAGATACGGTGTCCTAAGTGGATTCTTATATGCTATGTTTATGCGTTTATGCTTTCATTAGTCACGTGCTATTTATGCTTTTTTATTAGTCCCTCCATCTGCAAAGTCTAGATCCGCGCATGAAAAACACACAATGGGCTGGTCTGAGCTCCTTCGGCTGGCACTGCAGCATCGCCCTTAAGAAATAAATTGTCGTCTAGGAAATAAGCTCTTTGAATAGGTTTGCGCAAATGAAGACGTCGTAAAAATGCATTTGAGATAACCGTCATAAGTATACAAGCACAGGGAAAGACAGCGAACAAACGGAAACACCGCAAAAGATGCCAGGACAGCGCCCCAACGGTAGCAGACGACAGGCGTGAGTCCATGCCCTGACGTCACGCGAAGGGCGCTCGCAGCGCCCCTGTAGGTCGTTCTCGGGGCTAATAGAACCACGCTAACGCGAACTCCTCTCACACCCCACTCCTCTGTTGACCTACTTTTTAGATGCAACGGTCGGGGGTAGAGTGTAGTCGGGGGCCTCAGGGCTATGTCACTCTCTCCCTCCCTCCCTCCATCCATCCGCCGTGCGGCGTCCACACCCGCACTGCGCATGCGCATTCTCCTCCCCTCCTCTCCTTGTCTCATCTCCTCTCGGCATTCCTCCTCTCCTTCCGACGCTCCTCTCCGGATTGCGCAACGAATGGCAACACCTGCGGCTCCGCGCGCGATAATGCGAAGCAGCTTAGGTTAGAGGCGCGACGGTAGGCGCTGCATACTCCACTGGGGGGGGGGGGGGGGTGCCATTGTAGCTCGCGGTATAATGATGCGCGCTCCGCTCCTCTCATTCTCCTCCCGCAACGCCGCGATGAGTGCCTGCCTAGGACAGCGCCAGCGTCAACGACAGTGTCAGCGCCGTGGACAGCGCCGCGGAGAAGAGGGCTCGAGCCGCTGCCACGAAACGGCAGCGGCGACAGGCCGATCCCGAACTTCGAGTTGACCCCATGGCTGCTTCGCATACTACTCAGGGTTAGAGCACTGCACGGGCTCGGGCTTACCCGAAAGCCCGGGCTGGGCCGGGCCCGGTAAAGCAGTTTTTTCACGGGCTCGGGCTGGGCTCGAGCACGGCGTGTGCTTTTTGACCCGGGCCCGTGCCGGGCTCAGGTTTTTTGACGCGGGCCCGGGCAGGGCTCGGGCTTTCTGGTGGTGTGCATGTAACGTGCGGCGAGTTATTCTCGGGCATCTCAACTCTGAAAAACATGTATTTTTCGGTCTCGAGCCGGGCTCGGGTCTAAGGTAAAGTGTGGCAGGCCGGGCCGGGCGGGTAACGTAGATTATTTCGTCTTGCCATAAAAGTATTCATCGGGCTCGGGCATGCAGCCCAACGTAAAAACGGGCCGGGCCTGGCCCGTGCAGTGCTGTACTCAGAGTTCCCCTACGGGAAGATGGTGTAATTTTTTTTCGTAGACAGGTGGGAGCCGTGAGAGATCCGGCGGCACAGGTCGCTGAGTCAGGCAGGGCTGCGTGCATGCGCCGCAGACGGAGAGCGGGTACACACACGCACAGTGATGCGTGGCAGCCGCCTATCTCTCCCCCGCCATCGGGCCGCCACACCGTGCCCTCCTCGCCTTCCTTCCATTTATAAGCGGCCCTATCAATAGACGCACGCGGAGCAGCCGGAGGGGCGAGGGAAAGCGCGCGCGTCAGCAGCCGAGGCGCGCTGCCTGCCTAGCCTACTAGCCTCCCAACAGGGCTCAACTCTAGTCGGGCGCAGCTTCCAGCAGGCTTGCCGCGCTAGCCTCGCAGCCGGGCCCAACTCTACTGAGGGTGGAACACGGCATGAGAGGGCGTCGACTGGCGCAAGAGAAGAGAGATAACGGAGTCTCAGCCGGCCGGGAGGGAGGTGGGGCCTTGCGCTCAAAAAAAGAAAACGACGACGCTCGAGCCAGAGCTGATGATGATAGTCTTTCTCTACAAGCGGACACGATCTTCGGCAACTGAGCCCTAAACAGCGTCGCTGTAAAAAAAAGCTGCGTTTCTCCAAGCCGCCGCCAAAAAGGCGCAGCAGGATTTCTTGTAATATGAAAGAAAAAAGAGCTTTGAAAAATATATTCGAATAACTGGCTTCTGTGACCTAAAATTCAGCCAACAGCTAGGGAAATCTCCCTGTCTGTTTGTTCGCCAACGCTCTCAGTAACGAGGGCCTCTATTCACCAGGAATCTCTGCTAAGCAAGAACACTGAAAATCCAAGAAAAGCAAAGAAAATTGGTCTCCAATTCACGCGGTGAAGGTGGTTGAATAAGCAAGCCGTAAACGACAACTAGAAGGATTATCGATTCTGACGTAGTTTGAAGTTAATTACCTAGCGACATTCCCCTGCACTTTACCTCATTATTAGCCGAAGCCGTCTCAATGGCCCTGCGAATTGGCTTGCGCCTCTACTTCGTGCACCTACAAGGAGTGGACCAGACCTCGTATACGCGCTGCTCTTCAGGAGTCCTCACTATACGTGGCCTTGGCAGAGTGCTGTCGCAACATAAATCAGTTGCTAAGCGGGTTCTTCTTGTACTTACGAAAGTGTACTGACGTCACTCCCCCCTTCGTATGCTACAGTTGCCGCTTCCCAGCATGCGCAGCTTATGCAACCGTAATATTTAACGGGAAACGCTTGCGGCGAACGCTATGCGCGAAGGCGAGCTTTCTGGTTCTGCTTGTTTTTCCCTCGCACGCCCGGCGCCGCCGCTGTCACGGATGCGCGGAGGCGAGCGCCATCTAGTGGTGCTGCAAGGAACCGAGCTGCGCACGCGGCACGCGCCTCTGGCTGTTTTCGCCTACGGACACGACAGACCCACTAGGAGGTAGAGCTATACAGCTTCGATGTAAACAGAAAATTTTGCGTAGCTTGCACTGGAGGCGCAATGCTAGAGACAGCGCAGCTTCTGGGCCTCTAGATAGTCTTGGCTATTGAGGCTAAGCACTACCAAGTCAGCCCCTACATTTTCCGGAATTCATTGATTATTTATCGGTTATCGATTAGCCATTGATTGGCTATCGATTGGCTATCGCAAGGTATTGGCCATGTATTTGGGCTAGGCTAAGCACTACCAAATCATCTCCAGCATTTCCCGGTATGTATTATTTCTCGATTATCGATTAGCTATTGATAAGCTATCGCTTGGCTATCGCAAGATAATGGCCACGTTTTTGGGCTAGGCGGATCACTACCAAGTGATCCTCAGAATTTCCAGGAATTTATTAATTATTGATCGATTATCAATTAGCTATTGATTGGCTACCGATTGGCTATAGCAATGTATTGGCCTCGTATTTGGGATCGACTAAGCACTACCAAGTCATCTCCAGTATTTTCGGAATTGTCCGGATTAGCATTGATTCGCCATCAATGGGTTAGCGATGACTGCCTAAGCTTCAGTCTCTGAAAAATCGACTCTGAAAAATATGTTGCCCCGGAGCAGCTGGAAGCTAGCAGTGCTACTCCTGTGTACTTTCCTTTTCTTCCGTCGTATTTTGCGCTGTTTGAACAGAGTGTAAAAGTCCGGAAAGTCCAAAGTCGCCTCAAATCAAAGGATGTCATTGTATTCCTTACCTAAATCAGTGTAATTAATGTTTTCAGCCTGGTGTAAGCGCATTCGCGATTTGCTGATTCTTCAAAGGTGAATTGGTAAAACGATGACTGGTAAGATAAGATAATTCGTCACGCGGCTGAAATATGGCACTCCGTCCATCCATGATTGCTCGTATGTTCTCAACCGGCCTCCTAGCAGCAGCGCATTACGCTGCACCATGGAAGTAGCGAGAAGCTTTCTTACTCCATTAACTCCATCCAAGCGCTGTGCTCACGACAGGTCGTGGCTACGCTTCGGCTATAGTGTACTAGAATACGGTTGAGTGGGACGAGTGGCTGGGGCGGCGCATGCGTTGCAGTGAGGCGCCCGACGTGGAAAAATACTGCGGCGGCGCTGCGATAGAAGTGGATTGGGCCGCATCAAGGTAGCGCCGTTTGAAACTGCTGGCGCTACTGTTCGGCAGGGTCATTCGTACTACTTCGCGCGCTGGTATTTACGTTCAGACCGCTCAAATGGTGTTCATAATTGCATCTGACTTGTATTTATGCCTTAAGAATAAATTCATTTCACTCTATTCTTTATTTTATTTTTTTAATGCCGCTCGCTGATCTTTCTCGGTCTCGGGCCGGGTTCGGGCCTGTTTTGAGCCGGGCTCGGGCCGGGCCTAAGGTAAAGGAGTGGTGGGCCAGGCCGGGCCGGTAACGTAGATTATTTCCGGGCCCGGGCCGGGCCCGGCTCTCGCCATAAAACTTTTGATCGGGCTCGGGCGGGCAGCCCAACGTAAAAACGGACCCGGGCCGGGCCCGGGCGGCCCGTGCAGTGCTCTAGACTGTGTCCCCGCCACAGTTGTCTTTCAAGATACAGCGGCCCGGGCGGGCGCTGTAAAAACATCTGTTGTTGAGGAAACGAATCACGCGGCGCTTTTCATTGCTCTTGTTTGTGTTGCATGGTCTTCGCAAAGACTGGTTTGAGCAGTGAAAGCTTTATGCGAGGCTGACGCTTCAAAGAAACAAAAAAAAAAGATCAGTTGGTGATTTTCCTGCCACACTGCTTGGTGTGTTCCGGTAGGCCAGGAGCAAGCAGTTATCAATCCTTTCTTGCAATGTCGACTGCTTACCCTGAGCCTCACTTTCATGCATCTGCTAAGGAAGGCTTTCTTCAGGGTTTGTACCGGTCGTTCTGCAGCATCACAGGACGCTGCATGATAAAAGGGGGGGGGGGGGGGGTTATAACAACTTGTGTCACGCCATTGGTGCTGATGAAGTCAGCCAACTTAGCTGAGGTGAAATGTCGCCCGTTGTCGTTCGCAACTACTTCGGGCACGCCATACCCGGCAAAAGCGCGTCGAAGTTTATCAACGGTTTTGAATGCTAACGTTGACGACACCGGCTATAATATTTCAATTCATTTTAGAACGAGTCTACCAGTACAAGAAAGACGTTGGTTCCTTCCTGTGTGAAATCCACATGCACGCGTCACCAACACTGCGTAGAATATTGCCACGGGTGAAGCGGAACCAGCCGGCATTCTGCCTGAACTGCTTGGAAGGTTTTGCACCTCTGAACGTACTGTTCAATGATTAAATCGATTCCAGGCCACCACGCAAACTTCTCGCCAACATTTTCATGCGGCTGAGGCCAGGCTGCTCCTCCTGTAGTAAGTTTAGCAAGTGCTCCATCAGCTGCATTGTAATTAGGGCTCTTGCATCCTACGTCACGTACGCCTGCTCCAGCGATAGCTCATTACGTCGAAAATAGTACGCTTTCGAGTCGTCTGCATGCTGTCTCGTATCACCCGTTGAGAGTGAATTGTGCCACGCGGCTTAGAGTTTAAGTTTCGCTTTGAGGCCCTTGCGATTTCATCCGCCGTCAGTGGGAGTCACTGAAACACTAAAAAGCATTCCGATGCCTCATCTTTCGCATCTCCTGGCTGGGGCAACCTAGACAAGGTTCTGTCACCTCTGATTATTTTCCTTTACCTGTAAGCTGCAAGCGTTATAGGCCAACGTTGCATACGCGCGGAAGCCACGGTGGCGCTACGCTTATCGTGCCCTATAGCAATACCAAGTAGTGGCTGGTGATCCGTTTATATGGTGAATTCTCGGCCCTATAGGCACCGGTGAAATTTCTTTATGCATAAGACTAAGGCCAGCGACTCACGCTGTGACTGCTGGTGCTGTTTTTCTGCAGGCGTGCGTGTACGCGACGCAAAGGCGATTGCCGTTTCTTGACCCTCGGCTGTCTTGCGAAAAATAACAGCTGCTAGGTAATATCAGGATGCATCGCAATGCATTGCGGCTCGTTTATTAACGCCATAGAATGTCAGCACCCGGCTGTTTGTCAGCAGGTTTTTTGTATGCTTAAACGCGTCGCTGCACTTTTTCGTCCCCGACCATCTTTGATCTTTCGACAAAGGTGGCTCCGCTACTGTCGAGGCATTCTTACGAAGCTTGGAATAAAAAATTGGCCGCCATGCCGCCCTGCGAACGTGAATGTCCGGCGAAGCTGCATCAAGCACAACACATGGTCGAGCATTGTAATCACACTCTTCTTCTGGTGTCTTTAATTCCCGTGGTAAGTATATATATATATATATATATATATATATATATATATATACTGTATGCCTGATTGCAAAAAAAGATATGCCGTTTGTATTCAATTGTTAAGCTGGCGTTTTGTGTTTACGCCACTAAATTTTCCGACCAACGAGAGGTATACGGCTTCGCTGTACAATTCTACATGCCGAAATGAGCCTTAAGCTCCGTGCCGGTAGTGGGCTCAGGCATTTGAAAGATTGCCCTTGTGTTGGCGCCTGTGAGGTAGATGCTTTGCTCAGTTACCGTGTCACCCAAGTACGTAACCGATTTCTGGAAGAAGCGGCCTTTATTCAGATAGAGCGTAGGTGTTCGAAGAGTGTCTTCTTGCAGTCGGCCATCACAATTCCTGTCGTGATCACACCGTCAATATAACAGCCCACGTGTGGAATGCCGTGCAACACCTCGTCCATCAAAGTCTGAAAGATAGCGGGCGCACTTGCCACACCGTAAGGAAGGCGCTGAAATTTGAACAACCCCAGGCTAGTGTTTACTATAAAGAATGGTTGCAGCTTCGGAGTGAGGGGCAGCTGCTGGTTCGCCGAAGAAATGAGCAGTGTAAAAGGCCCCCGGTGTGGGAAGTGAGTAATGACTGCTTTCAGCGAGGGGTTTATTGTTATCTTATAGTCCCCGCACAACCGGACGCTGCCATCTTCTTTTGAAACTGTGACCAGTGATGTAGCACAGTCACTGTTCATTACAGGGCGCAGCATGGCCGTTCCCACCTGTTCCAGCAGTTGCCGCTCAACTTTTTCATGCAATGGAAACGGGACTGGCCTAGCACGACAAAATACAGGGATCATACAGGGTTTCATGGTAATTCTTACTCGAAATTTGGCTATTGTTCCGAACATTCTAAAGAAGTTTCCTTTTTTTAAAGCACAACGCTGTCTTCGACTTCAATCTTGACAATTTCCTGCCCGTCAAGTTTCAGGCGTTCTAGCCAATTGTGAAAAATTGCGAACATTTCTTCAGTTGTCCTTTCCAACAATCACGGGCGGTGTCATGTTCTGACCTTTGTACTTAACAGCCACGTCAAACTGCCCTCTGAGCTGTATTTGCTCCCCAGAATACGTGCGAAGTGACCTTTTGCACGGTTCACATTTTACGTGTGAAAACTGAGACTGGTACATTTGCTCCGGGACAGTTGTGACAGCCGCTCCTGTGTCAATTTGCATATTCAGTGTGCACCCTTTAATGTTTACGCCCACTCCCTAACATGATTGGGTTGCATTTGCCAAAAGGTATACAGTTCATGCTCAGAGTCTTCATCGGAACATTCGAACAAGTGCGTGGTCTTTGATTTCGCTCTAGCTCGTGGACACATGTTTTTCAGATGACCTATTTCCAAACACTTGCGACAAATAAAGTTTCTGTACCAACACACTTCCGACGCGTGCCACTGCCGCATCTTTCACATATTCCTCTCTTACGTCCTTTTTTTTCGTTGGACTTAGCTTGCTTCTGGTATTAACACGGTCGTCCTTTCACTGCGTACACAGATGCCTCTCATTCTCTCGACCACATTTGCTCAGCATCTCGCGCCGCTATTTCCCTGTCAAGGGCGATTTTACACGCGCCTTCAAATGGCAGCTCTCGTTCAGCGAACAGATCATACTGGGTCTATTCGTTCCGTTTACCCGCAACCATTATGTCTCGGAGGACGTCTTGCAACACGTCACCGTAGTTGAACTTCCTGACTAAGAGTTTCAGTCTTACAATAAACTCTTCGACGCTTTCACCCTGCTATTGTACGTGCCGGTTAAACTTGCACGGCTCCACTATGAAGGAACTCCAAGGGTGGTAGGGCTACTTCAGGATACGTATAACTTCTTCGTGCGACTTTTCTCCCAGGGCTGCCGGAACAAAAAGACTTCTTAGTACATTAAAGGCCTCTGGGCCTATTACTGTCTAAAGATCAAAGGGCGCTTTTCGATGGCTATATCTGAGAAGTACATATATTCGCTGCTCATGGGTTCGGCGTTTTCTTGCTTGGCTATGCTCTCAGCTCGGCGTGCCATTGCAGTTGTTTGTTGCTCGATCGTGGCTGCTGGGACCCTGAAGGTGGCAGTCGTCGCTTCGCTGTGTTGCATGTATTCCAAAAGCTCTGACGGTGTTGCTCGTGTTCGAAAACCTCTGCAGGGGTAGTCGGTATGCAGCGAGCTGGGCCGCACTCCGGGAGCCCGTGCTTTCCGCGTTCTGGAATGCTGGACGCGGACGCAGTTCGCTTGCTGCACCGCCAACCACCGCCTACGCGGGTGCGTAGGTCCATCGTTGCCAGACGTTATGAAGTTATCAATCAGCCAGGCCAGGCAATTGGATCTCTGTATTCAGGGCAGTTGTACATAGATCTACCGATCCAGGGCAGTTGTACAAGATCTGCCGAAAACTCGCGTCTCGTTCAGTTGGTATATAGCAAAATTGGCATGGAAGGGTACGAATGTATGACTAACATGACTGATAGGTCATGACATCAATAACATCACATGCTCGTCAGTTACGTCACGATTACGACAATAAATCACGTGTGGCGCATACATGCATTGGATATGCGGGTATGAGCCAGGGATATGGGGAAATTATCAGAAACTCGTGAAAATCGCTTCCGAAACGCCAGTATGGTACCAGCACAGCGCAAGAAATGGTGCCACCAACCCACAAGCTCTCGATTTCTCCTCACTTGTGCAAGAATAGCACAAGAATAACATAAGGAAAACACCGGCGCATCACTGCTTGGCACTTCCCCAGGTTCCATATTAGAGGAGCTGCATTAGCGCTGGATTTGAACTACACAAGCTCAGAATTCGAGCAGGATTGAAGCTACATTAAGCGCAGGATTTGAGCAGGGTTTGAACTACACAAGCGCATTATTGTAGCGATAGCTACATTACGCCAGGTTTTCGCCTCTTCGCCGTCGCCGCACATTGAGCCGTGGCCGCACTGTGACGTCACTGGGACGGCCCTCGATTCTCCAGCAACTCGGCTCGCCGCAGCTGTGATAATCGGGAGGTATTCCAGTAAAACACGTTGTGGGGCTAGTTGGTGCATAGCTTCCTAAAGATGAAGCGCCAATAGTGACAGCACACTAAGAAGGAACAAAGACAGGACAAGGCGCTACTTGCAACTGTAGCTTTAGAAAGATAATCGGGAGTATAGAAGGGGAGTGCTCGCGTCGCCGCAACCATAGTTGAGGCCGCAGTATGGATGGTGTCCAACTATAAGCGAAGCATAAGCGCAGTCGGCGGTCTGTAGCTATCGGAACTCGACTAGGTTTAACCAGAGCTAAACCCCAGCCAATTTTTTTAGAGCATGTATCAGTGGTTGAAGAAAAAAACAGCGCAAAAGAGACGAGGACGAAAAGAAGACAGGTAAAACAGACGAGCGCTGACTTCCAACTAAAATTTTATGTGAAGAAACAAGGTCTCTATACATGAAAAATTTATTCCACCACCATGGCGTCATGAACTACCTATCGCACCAAAAAGCAATCTCTTTGTCGGCAAGAACCACTGACGGGCAGCTAATGCACAAGCCCTCGGCCCTCGCAATGTAAAAATCTTCTAATATCTCTCTTTCTGGTCTATCTCCGGAACGTGCCAGAAACTTGGTGTCATAAAGGCTCGGACGGCATTTTTGACGTTTACAATGTTCA
This sequence comes from Dermacentor silvarum, assembly GCF_013339745.2. Taxonomy (NCBI): domain Eukaryota; kingdom Metazoa; phylum Arthropoda; class Arachnida; order Ixodida; family Ixodidae; genus Dermacentor; species Dermacentor silvarum. Next base: position 162,854,883 of record NC_051162.1, on the reverse strand, counting down.
GCTAAATGAACTCCCGCATTGTTATTTACGGCCGAGTTGTGCTCTCGCTCCCTTCCATTGTAACAACGCCCCGTTTGCCCAATCTGCTTGCAGCTTAGGGGGATAACTTATAGCAATAGTCTGGAGATAGACTAGAAAGAGAGATATTAGAATCTTTTTACACTGCGAGAGCCGAGTGCATGTGCATTAGCTGCCCGTCAGGAGCACTTGCCGACATATAGATTGCCTTTTTGATGCGATAAGGAATTCATGACGCAACGGTGGTGCAATTAATTTTTTCATGTATATAAACCATGTTTCTTCAAATGAAATTTTTGTTGAAAGTTAGCGCCCGTCTGTTCTACCTGTCTTCTTATCGCCCTCGGGTCCCTTGCGCTGTTTCTTTTTCAATTATGATACACCAACTCGCCCACATCAGCCTCCCACTGTATCAGTGGTCATTGCGATTGGGATAAAACGTTCACTGTCACATCGGCAAATACCTGCACGCTAAGTGTCCCTTGAAAAAATAACATAATGAAAAACTAAAAAAAAACTATTACATAAATCTTGTAAAATATAGCCTATCTGGTGACAGTGCAAGAAGCCTAAATAATACAAGCACACGTTTGTCTTTAGGTGATACGTTTTTTGTTTTCTTTTTTCATTATACTGTCATTTTAATGCTAACAGCCACTACTTCGTCAAGCTGCCTGTACTGGAGCAGCTTTTACTTGCAGCCTCCTCCACCAAGTTGATGGAAATAGAATTATTATTATTATTATTATTATTATTATTATTATTATTATTATTATTATTATTATTATTATTATTATTATTATTATTATTATTATTATTATTATTATTATTATTATTATTATTATTATTATTATTCAGCAGTTTAAACCCATCTCTCTATCTATACATCTAGCCTCTTACGCCGACCTATTGTGGCCCAAGTATGTCATATTTGGACCACTAGGTACCTGCTCCTGGTCGTGATGCCGTCGTGGTGTTCAGTCGTGGTCATTCCAGTTTCGTTAACTGACTTCCATCCCCTCCCAGTGGCTCAAGTATTCTAATACGTTGGGCATTTAGGTATGGGCTTGGCGTCGTGATGCTGTCGTGGTCGTTCAGTCATGGTCATTCCAGCTTTCTCAGCTGAAACTCTGCACGCCATTATTGTCATATAGCCGTCATTCATTCGTTGTCCCACCATCATAGAGATGTCTTTGTCGTCGTTCAATCGTCGTCAGTCCAGCTTAGTGCTCTGGCTATCATCGTGCGGTAGTCCTCACGCAATCTACAGCGACCCGGTGGTCAAACAATAGCTTGGGCCGCTGTAAGGTATGTGTTCGGGGTCGTGATGCCGTCGTGGTCGTTACATCGTCGTCAATCTAGCTTTGTAATCTGACTCTTGTCAGGCCCGCCATCGTAGTCACACAGTCGTCATCACGCTGTCATTTTATCACTGTCACTACTTCTGTGTCGTCATCCCACTGTCATGCCGTCGCTCACTGTATTGTAATCACACTGTCGTCATTCAATCGTGATTATGCCACTCTTGTCATGCGGTCATTGCCATACAGTCGCTATCACGCCTCCATTGTTGGACCGTCATCGTCTTGCCGTCGCAGTCGTGACGTCATCGTCATTCCCGCTTCGTCATCCGATTCTCGCCATGCCATCGTCGCCATACCGCTGTCGTCGTGGCAGCGTCGTTACGCTTTCGTATTCGTGATATCGTGAATAAATCGTGCTTATGTAGCCGTCGCGGTGCCATCACGGTCATTGCGTCGTCGTCCCACTGATGCCATCATGCGGTCGACGTCATTCCCGCTTCTTCATCCAGTTATCTTCACGCCATCCTCATCCTCTGACTGCCCTCATGTGGTCGTCGACATGCTGCCATCGTTATACCATCGTCATAACTTAAGAACCGACATCTCGTTTTCTTCACGTCATCGTCGTCATACGCCTTTGTCATTCGATCGGTATCAGCCTTTCTTCATCATTCCATCATCATTGCATCGGCGTCATACAGTCGTCGCCGTGCCTCCATTATCATGGGCGATCTTGGCAAGTGGGTGCCATAGCAAAGTGTGACGATATAGGAGTATGTGCCATATAGCCGATACAACGAAAGTCTCATAATTACCACTGCACGTGTTAAATAAACGTAACCTGATATGGTCTAGACCATATCTAGGTGTGATGATTATGGACGTTCGTCACTTGTTTGTGTGTCTTAAGACGAGAAAAACGCACAAGAGACGCTAGTAGGCAAAAAAAATGTTTTTCTTTCAAACACACGATGGCAAGGAAAGGAAATGAAAAGAAAACAAAACAATGTCACGGAGGAGTTTACGCGACGCTGATGTATGCGACGCTCAGTCCTACACAACCGTTCGGCGCGTCAAGAGTTCCGAAAAACCATCTCACGGTTTCGGTCGTGACGATCGACTCGCTTGTCGTGGCCGCGGTGCGGTCGCCGAGGCGAGCCGAGGCAGAGGTGGCACGGTTGCTGCTGCTGGAACCGTCGCCGGCACACGGCTGCGCTACCGTGTGCGGCGCCTGGCTATGTTGGGGACAACACTGCGTTGTCCTGCCGCAACTCACGACGACCGTGACCCAGGGTCGGCCCACGCGGACAGCACCTCGGTAGGCCTTGACCAAGAACAGCCCTCAGCAACTGCGCCCTGGCAGGAGCCGCTCAGCAGGCCTCATCCTTGATCCCGGAACAGGCCTCCGCATCTGGCCCGGGTAGGCACGCCTTGGTCACTCGGCCGCAGCAGGAACCACGGCCCGAGCTCTTCTTCCCGAGCGTCGCACCCGATCTGCTGCCACCGTGGCTTCGCCGCTCGAGCTCCTCCGCACGTTCGCCACGTAGCACTTCTTTTTCGTCGTTTTTTTTTCTTTTTTCTTCCAGCTCCCGTGCCACCTGCCCTCAGCTCGTCTTCTTCACTTCGGTAGGCACTTCTACTGAGTCCACATGTCTCGGAGTACACGTAACAAAATATATAAAAAAATATTGTGTCCTTTCCCCACACTAGGTCTAGCTGGTCTAGATGGTCTAGCTGTCACTACATAAGTAGATTTCTAATCTCATTGTCATCGACAGTATCGTGCGATGAGCTCCGCCGTAATTATTTGCAGTAGGGAGGTAGGTAGACACAACTTTATTCGACAAAAGGTGTCGTTCAAGAGGGTAGATAATCTGTCAGGTCATGCCTGGCACCCAACTCCCCGGCTCTGTCCACGGCCCGGAGCTGATCCTCCAGGCTGGTCCCGGTGAGGATGTTATTCCATGCCCGGGGTGAGGGAACGGCCGTGAGAGAGTGGGGGAGGAAGGTCCTTCCGGCAGTCCCAGATAATGTGGTTGAGAGTGGCGATCTCTCCACATAGCTTACAGTGGGAGTCGATTAGCTCGGGGTATATGTAGGAGAGGATGTGGGGGCAAAGAAAGCAATGCGTCTGGAGCCGGCGCCATGTGATATCTTGACCAGTTGGTCTGTTTAGGGTGAGGTGGTGGACTCGATCGTCTATATGAGGTCAAAGCTTCCCTATTCGAGTCCTCCGGGTCCGAGGCCTGTCCCGCCGCTCGATGGAGGAATCCTCGAGAACGTTGGTGGGTGGCCCCGTTCCCCGGGTTCCCTGAATGGGCCGGGACCCGTTCAAGTTCGATAGGGCAAGTGAAAACCTCCGCGTCGTCAACGTCCTTCCCGCTTCCATACTCAGAGGGAAAGCGAGAGCGAGAGGAAAGAAGGGGGTGAAGTAGTGGTAGTGTTGTAGGTGCTACGATTCCACGAGTGATGTTGTTCATAGCGGCCTTGGAGTCGCTCGGTATTGTGGTGAAGCCTGCCGCTGCTGCAAGTGCGATGACAGCCTCTTCGGCTTCAATTGCGTAGGAGACTCTCAGCGACCATTCTGTGCGTAGACGGAACTCGTAGTCCCGGTTGTTGGGAAGAGAGACCGCGTTTATTAATAGCCTTTTGGAAGAATATTTTAGTTCGCAAAGCCGGCTTATAACACATGATTTTCACACTACACAATGCAAACGTATCAAGCCAAATGACAATGGGCATACCTCATGAAAAAGTTACGAGCATGCGTAGAGCGCCAAACATATTGTTACGTAGGAACACGCAGACGAAAAGCTCTATACAGGTATATTTACAAGCAAATGCGCCGCACTTGGCCAAGAGGCAACAGCCCGCGCTAGTCTCTAATCATCGTCGTCGTCTTCACACTGCTCGCCTCTTCATCATGGCAAATACTGTTCCGTAGCGCTACCCCCGGCGGCAAAAGCACCGTCCCGGAGCGATTAAAGGCCGTACTCGGAAGCAGTGTAGTAGGCCTTGGGCCTACTGACGTGCACAACATCACTAGATGCCAGAGTAGACGTCGAGGTCGAACTGACAGGTTCAATTTCGTACGTCACCGGCATCACCTGGCGCAGCACGCGGTAGGGCACTGTGTATCGCGAAAGGAGCTTCACTGAAAGTCCGACGTGACGAGAGGGCGACCACAGGAGCACGAGCGCACCAGGCGAAAACTGTACGTCACGGTGGCGGGCGTTTTACTGAGGCTGCTGAGTGGTTTGCGAGGCCGTCAGTCGAGTACGGGCAAGCTGGCGTGCATGGTCGGCGAGGGCGATGGCATCGCGCGCATACTCGCTTGTTGATATCGCAGCAGGAGGAAGTGACGTATCAAGGGGTAAGGTTGGTTCGCAACCGTACAGTAGATAAAATGGAGAAAATCAGGCGCTGTCGTGCCGAGAAGAATTATGGTGGTCCTTGGAAACGTACTTGGGCAGCACATCGGCAAGCGTACGGTTTAACCGCTCCGTCAGGCCATTGGTTTGAGGATGGTATGAGGTAGTCAGTTTGTGTTCAGTGGAGCAGGAACGCACAATGTCGGCGATAACTTTCGACAGGAAGTTGCGACCATGGTCAGTAAGCAGCTGTCGCGGCGCACCATGAACCAAGATAATGTCAGGCAAGAGAAAGTCCGCGACGTCAGTGGCGCAACTGGTAGGGAGAGCCCGCGTGATAGCGTATCGGGTGGCGTAATCAGTTGCGATGGCTACCCATTTGTTCCCCGAGGATGACGTGGAAAAGGGGCCCAGGAGGTCTAATCCAACACGAAAGAACGGTTCTACAGAGACGGTGATCGGCTGGAGATGACCGGCAGGTAGCGCCTGAGGTGTTTCCCGACGCTGGCAGGGATAACAGGCAGGAACATAGCGTCGGACGGAGCGAGCGAGACCAGGCCAATAGAAGCGGCGCCGGACGAGGTCGTACGTGCGGGTTACCCCAAGATGTCCTGCGGTGGGTGCGTCATGCATCTCAAAGAGCACAGTCGGTCGTAGATGTTTTGGCACGACAAGAAGAGATCAGATCCGTCAGGGAGGAAGTTCCTTCGGTACAGAATGCCGCCTTGGAGGGCATATCGGCGAACGGAGGCGTCGGTAGGTGTAGAGCGCAGACGATCGATGAGTGCTCGCAGCGATAGATCCCGGTACGGCTCATCGGCGATGTTAGCGAAGGCAGACACAGAGAAAATATCGTTGGCGGTACTACTGTCGACGTCGTCAGGCTCATCTACCGGGTAGCGAGACAGGCAGTTAGCGTCTTTGTGTAGTCGGCCAGATTTGTAGGTGACAGAATACGAATATTCTTGGAGGCGTAAGGTCCAGCGACCAAGTCTTCCGTAGGATCTTTCAGTGAGCATAACCACCAAAGCGCGTGATGGTCTGTGAGAACGGAAGAGGGTCGGCCACATAAGTATGGGCGAAACTTCGCAACCGCCCAAACTAGGGCTAGACACTCACGCTCAGTGATGGAATAGTTGCGTTCCGAGGGTGAAAGTAGCCTGCTGGCGTAAGCGATAACACGGTCGCTTCCGCGCTGGCGTTGTGCCAGTACTGCGCCAATTCCGTGGCCGCTGGCATCAGTATATACGGACCTCGGTAGGCGCAGAAGGATCGAAATGGGCCAGAATGGGAGGTGTTGAGAGAAGGTCGATTAGATGCGAGAACGCAGAAGCCTCGTTATCGCCCCACTGGAAAGGGACGTCTTCTTTCAAAAGCTCGGTTAGTGGTCGTGCTATGGCCGCGAAATTTTTCACGAAACGTCGGAAGTACGAACAAAGGCCGATAAAGCTGCGCACATCTCTGACACACTTTGGAACAGGGAAGTGCGTAACAGCATGGATCTTGCCTGGGTCCGGTTGCACTCCGTTCGCGTCAACGAGATGTCCAAGGACGGTAATCCGGTGACGGCCGAATTGGCACTTCGAAGCGTTGAGTTGCAGACCGGCTCGAGGAAACACGTCCAGGACTGCTGAGAGGCGCTCGAGGTGCGTAGCGAACGTTGGGGAGATTACTATAACGTCATGCAAATATAGCACAGGCACGTGGACCAATTCAAACCGGGAAGAAGGCAGTCCATTATGCGTTCAAAAGTGGCAGGAGTGTTACGTAGACCGAACGGAATCACTTTGAATTGATAAAGACCGTCGGGTGTTACAAAAGCAGTCTTCTCGCGGTCTAGATCACCCACGGCAATCTGCCAGTAGCCGGAGCGAAGGTCAATAGAGGAGAAATAGCGAGCACCGTGGAGGCAGTCAAGGGCGTCATCAATCCGAGGTAGGGGATACACGTCCTTTTTGGTAACCCTGTTAAGGTGCCGATAATCCACGCAAAAGCGCCATGAGCAATTCTTCTTTTTTACCAGTACAACAGGTGACGTCCATGGACTACACGGCGGTTCAATAATGTTCTTGGCAAGCACTTTGCGAACTTCTGTGTGAATAACTTTACGATCAGCCGGTGACACTCGATACGGGAGGCGATAAATAGGAGGGGCATCGCCGGTATTAATTCGATGTTTAACAGCTGTAGTTTGGGCCAAGGGACGATCGTTAAAGTAAAAAAAAATATCGTGGTAGGAAAACAGAACGCGGTAGAGCTCACGTGCGTGCTCGCACGGCATGTCGGGCTCAATCATTTTCTGTAAGTCGGCGATGGTACAAGTTGCCGACTGCGATGGTACAGGAGGATCGGCTGAATTGCCGCCTACTGCAATAGATGGTACTGAGTGATCCTCGAATGAGCAAAGCTGGGCCAGGGACATTCCGCGCGGCAGCACTTGTGTCGTCAAGCCAAAATTGACCACTGGCAGGCAGACGCAATTCGCCGTAATAGATAAAACTGTACGAGGTACTGTGATCCCGTGTGTAAGGAGGACGTCTTGAATGGGAGCCGCGATGTAGTGACCGTGGGGCACTGGTGGGGATGACACTAAGTCAACGTAAATCAGTGCCGAAGGTGGCAAGCGAACGAAGTCGACGGAACTGGGACGACTGGGGTGTGGTTCAGCGGGTTCTAGAACAGGCAAGTCAAGGCGGAGACTCCTGGCGGAACAGTCGATGAGAGCAGAATGTGCGGAGAGGAAGTCCAAGCCGAGGATGATGTCGTGGGGACAGTGGGCGATGACTGTGAATAGCACGATAGTGGAGCGATCGGCGAAGGAGACGCGGGCGGCACACATACCATTACAGGGGCTGTTCCGCCATCGGCGACACGAACAGGTGTCGTGGCGGGTCTGATTATTTTATTCAGCCGGTTACGAAGGTCAGCGCTCATTACCGATAAATGCGCCCCAGTGTCTATAAGAGCAGAAACAGAAACACCGTCGACGTGCACGTTAAGAAGACTCAGACGAGTGTGTAACGTCAGTAGAGAATTTGGCGGCGTAGGGAGCAACGCCGCGTCACCTCGAAGCGCTGCATCGTCTAGTTTTCTGGCTGGGAGCGGCGTCCGAAGGGAGTCGGCGAATAGGAGCGACGGGACTGCGGAGAGCGAGATTGTCGTCGTTGGGGCGAAGGCGAACAAGAACAGGGGCGGTTCGGCGCAGGAGAATCAGTGGCGTCATTATTAGAGCGTGCGGCATAGGGTCGAGAAGGGCCACCTGGGCGAGAGTTGGCGGTATAAGTAAACCGGATCGGGGAACTCCAGCGACTACGACAGTGGCGAGAAATGTGCATGATTCGACGGCAGTGAAAACAGATGGGCTTGTCGTCAGCAGTGGGCCATTCAGATGGGTTGCGGAAGCGTGGTGGATAAGAAGATGTGGGACGGGGCGGAATAGAAGAAGCCGGGTGGGTATCAGGGAAATGGACTGAGTAGATGGCGTGAAGACCCATGTTTGCGAACTCCTGGAAGACAACTTCCTGGATCAGGGAAACCGTGACTGCAGGTGCGTTGGAGGAGCTGGAGTCGAAGGCAGCCGGGTAGGAAGCCTTAATCTCACGCCGGACGATCCTGGTAACATCGCCAGTGTTGTTGGGACGAGGAGCGTCGGCACAGGAAGATGGCGCTGGGGTGTTGGGCAGACGGGCAAACTGCTGGTCGATACGTCGGCTTTTAGCCAGTTCCAGGCGGCGGCACTCTTTTATAACTGCATCCACCGTCGCCACATTGTTTAAAACGAGTAAGTTGAAGGCGTCATCGGCAGTGCCTTTGGGGATGTGGGAAACCTTGTCTGGCTCAGTCATGTGTGCGTCAACTTTGTGGCACTCGAGGTGTGCCACCGAGGTAAAAGACTACGTTGGCGAGCACGATAGCAGGGTGCCACCGGTTATTGCGGCTGACGTGTTCGTACAGGCTGATCCAGTCCTCGACGTCTTCCCCATCTTTGCCCGAGAATACGCCAGGATCACGGGGAGTGGGGAGAGCGATGTAGGTCGTCGAATTGGCAGCAGGTGTCGGATCCGGCTGAATCGAGCTGTCGTCCCCGGGAGCCATGACGGAAGGCTCGACGTACTGTCCACTGCGAAGCTCCGTGATGAGGTACAGGGAACGTCCACCTCCACCAGAAATGTTACGTAGGAAGACGGAGACGAAAAGGTATATACAAGTATATTTACAAGCAAATGCGCCGCACTTGGCCAAGAGGCAACAGCCCGCACTAGCCTGTAATCGTCGTCGTAATCTTCACACTGCTCGCCTATCATCATGGCAAATACTGTTTCGTAGCAATATATTGGACGCACGTGGTGGGACGCATCCCAGCGCATACATGCACCCGGACACAGGGCAACTTCGATGCCGCAGTGTGCAGAGCTTTGCGTGCGAAATGATATACATTCAGCACAAATTCTACCACGCTAGTATTGGCCCGCATTGACGGTAATTGTCCATGCGTACCTAGCACACATGCGCACACCACATAACGACAAAGAACGTGCCGAGAGCAGAGCTGCGTATAACCATCTAACATTTCGGTTCTTCGATCACAATGTGTAAGTCTCTGTTCCCAAGGATATTGACTCACTCTCGAGCATTAATAAAACGTATTTACGCCATACTAACACTATTGACAACAACAAAACGATAAAAACAAGCAGGCTGGAAATTTGGAGCTTCAGCTTTGTCAACGGCTGGTCATAGCCTTCAACATCACTAGGGCGCTGCGTGCGGTGACACATGGTGATGAATTTTCCGACCCCGGGGGCCATGTGGCTGGCTTACCACATTTTCTAATGTTTCTCTTGGGTACGAATGAAGTCACAGTTTTCGGTTTCGCCGTCCTGAACCAAAAAAGAAAATAAGTTTGATTTATCATGCGGGCTTGGACCTGAGCGTTCGTGAGAGTACGCACAATGCTATCTCATCTTCGGTCACCTTGGCGTATTTTAGGTCACCTTGACGTGACGGTGCGTGTTTGCTGAGTTTGTTCTGCCCTATAAGAAGGTGCGCGATCGCCGGCTTTATTTGAAGATGATGCGCCATGCTTGCGAATACTTGTTGCCGTAAGCATCGACGACGCATGAAGAGTGCGCGTAATGCGTAATATAAGTGTTATTCACAGAGATATAGCATGTTCTTGTAGTGGTATGACGATTCAAATTAACTACAATACATTGCATTAAAGCCTTACACTCTTAGGTGGGTTCTTGCATTTGAAAATCTAATTTGGCTGTAGTACTAATGGTTCTACAGACAACCGATTTTCCCCGAGACCATACGTTGCTAAATTTTAGGGCAATTGCCATCAGTGCACCATTTTCTGCGTTTAAGTACCAAATTATAGAGCAGGCAATTTTCTCCGTAGAGTACCGATGTCATTCCCGGAATTCCAGTGTGTCAGCAACTGCGCAGCGCACTTGTTTACATTAGCGCATATGGCACGGCCCATAGTTCGCTAAAACGTGTACTGTGAATTGGAACGCTCAGCCATCAAATAATGTTACAACGTATCCAAACACGCACATATGCGCATATTAGCAGCGTCAAATTATCCGTATGCGTTGCCAACGGCGACTGCGAGGATGGATAGTTAAAGGACTTCCGCATCTTTTGGTAGAAGAACGAGAACCGGTTCTCGCCCATCGTGCTCGCTATCATCCGTACAGTCTTTGCGTTCAATAAATAATTCTTTGATAGAGCACGGTGCCTAGAAGCGCTCAATCAGACAGCGTGTACTTTCCCCGGCCAAAATTGGCGATGCCCGTACGGACAGCGAGCCACAAATGAGCATGGCAGATGTGTTTAATTAAGATGCACGCTTTATCAAAGGGGGCACCACTTGCTGTCTGTTTTCATAGGAGGTGAACAGGTGGTCTAGAAATTTAAATATTTAATCCACATAATAACCATACAGATCCGCCCATCTATATGTCGCCTCATTCATTCAGGGAAGTGCCGGCGACTAAGTACGCCCGGCCAGGCTTCGTGGTAACGTATCGATTTTCGTACCTCGCCGTGTTGACATTTCCAGCTTCTTAACTGCGACGTTACCAAGTGAAGAGTTCTTCATTTCGAGTAGCTATAGCGGAAACTAAACTACAAAAGCAGTTAACATTTGTGCATGAAATGCTTAACTCACATGTGCCTAAATTGTCACAAGTTATAAAACAAAACAAAAATATTTTGGATAAAACAACTTGGAGGGGATTCATAGCGTAGTATCAGCAGCTTAACTGTTCTTTGACTGTAGGCTTTGAGCTTTCCTACATATAGGAAACTAGCAAGAGAGAAAGCTCTTTATTAAAAATGCAGAGTGTTTAGCCACCGTATTTTCGCCTACATGCTGCTCTGCAGGGAATGGGACGGAGGAGAAGGCAGAAGTGGGCAGAAAGAAATGGGAGAAGCGTGGAGAAGAAAGAAGTGGGCACAAGAAAAATTGAACAAAATGCAGGTTGTGTGATGTTATCAGCAGTAGGGTAAGTGCGCGATGCGATGAAGCTAGATGGTAAATGCATAAGAAAATAAAATCACAGTGTAGATGAGACGAGGTACGTGAGTCATACTTTGGAGAGCAAACCAATTCACTCGATATATAAAAACAAGAAGTCCCGAGCTTCGCTCTGTTTTCATGGGCAATGCCGGGGACGCAGCATCCGAATCAATGTCAAGGGGCCTTGGTCGAGCTTTTCCATGTTGATTTTATAGTGATGTCGCTCGTCTCTGTAAGCTGGGCACTCGAGCGAAATGTTCTCTATAGATTCCACCGCGCCACAGTTGTCACAGTCGTTAGGACACTCCACAAATGAGCTTCTTAGTGGGTGTTATAGTATAACAAAAAAGTATTCCATCAATGGTGTTACATTTCTCACAACGCACGGTAGATTTCTCACGACAGTTGGAACAAATTGTTTGTTTCTCCGACGGAATTCTAATGGGGTCAAATTTACCAAATCAATTTTGTGTTTTCAAAAATACTGTTAGTTCTTTGCATGCAGTAACTTATTGATATAATATTTCTAATATAAGGCTGCTATTGGCCTTTGACATGCTAACAGGTCAGCTTTATCACTTCCTACCCTGCAGTGCTCGGACGCATTATTGAAACCACTTTAACAAGGTATGTAAGTACCTAAGAATACTGGTTCTTGCTATAAAGCAGTGCAGTAAATTGCTATGGCTTGGTGAAGTTTCCTCACTGCAGCTGCGATAGCATACATCTGGTGATTATAAAAGACTGACTAGCGACCACGACATTTGAATTGCTTTCATAGCACTCTCATTACCAGGTGCTTGTCTGCTACACCATGAGCGTTACATTCGACTGCTATACAGTACCGTAGCGTTGTTAGTAATAGACGATTATATCAGAATCACAATAAACTGTGTAATAAAAAGCTGGGAAGCTTAATATGAAATTTGCTTCAACGAACCTTTTGTTAATGCAGTGGTAGTCTAGAAAAGCCGTGCCAAAGAGACAGCTGCTGAAAGGAGTTTATACTATCCCGTGTATTGTCTAAGCATCGATTATTTTGGCGTGTGCGCGTTATGTACAAGAAAGGCGACCACTTCCTCTATGAAACATTTTCCAACGTATCTATACAAGTCATGGTTGCTTCTTGATGAATGGGCGGGCTGCAGGAGCACGTGCTAGGACACGTGCGCGCTTACTTTCAGCAATTTGTTTTTCATTTTTCTGGCGGCTTAGTGCACTTCTACCACAGAAGGGCCGTCCGGCGAATAGTCCATGCCCGTGGCACCTTCATCGATGCTTTTCTTGTCAGTTAATGGAGGAGCTTAAGTTTGAGGTAGAATAATGAAGACTGATGAGAGCACCCGATCACGAGTGCCAATTTGCTTCAAAATTATCTTCAGCCTTTGTAGACTATTTGATTTTGCCCTTGAGTGCGGGAGTTGGCCCACGTTGAGGACATAGAAACATTAAGGTTTATTTAAACTATGTCCACCAGTAGAATAAGTAAATAACAGTAAAATACTCATATCGTTACGGCCGGCAGTAAATCGGACGCTGCGGCCAGCGGCAAGAACGTGTCTCTCTTCTCGATCTTTCTCTGGCTTATAACCCCTTCAGTCCGTCGCGGTCACGTCATTTTCAGCGACTCGTCGAGTCCATTCAGGTGTCGTCAATTTCTTCCAATCGTCGGGCCCGTGCAGGTGTCGCCAATTTCATCCAATAGTGGGACCCGCGCAAGTGGCGTCATATTCGGCCAATGGGGATACTCCAAGGGCTCTATTCTTCGGTGGCTGCTTTCTTCCGGCATTTCCTCCTCGCCTGGTAGGCGCTCAGCTGGAAGGGACGGGTGGTTCTCGAACAACATTCCCCAGTAGCCAAGCAGCCTTTCCTGTGACGGGAGTCAGTCACCTCGAACCGTGCCGGCTTCCACAGGTATTTCGCGAAGCGTCACGCAGGCGGAGACAAAAGCTTCATGCGCGGCACACGAGGGTGGTATCGACAACCTGTTTGACGGGTCGGGTAACGTGGTCGACGCGCCCCTGCGTATCATTATTGGAATGCGATGGCGATTGGTGGAGGTCGGAGAACTTTAGTGATGCTAGTTAGTGGCCCGTATCTAACAAAAGCTTTTTTGAAAAAGCATGATCAATAAATTCCCTCCCTCGTAACAAAAAGGAAGAAAACAGTTCATGTGAAAGAGATGAACTTGTTAAGGTTTATTTCTCTTTGATAAGATATCCGGCACAGCCATTACTATAGGTTCTCAAAACTGCACCCAATCTTCCTAGTGCCCTACATATAGGACACTGCCATTTGATACGTCGTGCGTGAAAGATAAAGATACAGAGGATATATATCGCGTCTCATGTAAATATTGTGCCGTATGAGCAGGTAATACTAATCTGGGCCACAATCAACTGTATTTGGATACATTTTGGTAAGTTTTTTTTGTGCCATTAGTTGGTGTCTTTCTCTATGTCATAAAATCCACAAAGTTGCAGCTGTTGTTACCCGGAAACGTCTTGATACGCACTTACTAAAGTATGCAGGGAAGAAATATTGTCACGTACGAGTTTGTACTGCTGTGGACAAAATGACGTTGGTTGGGGAAGAAGAGGCTGAAGTGTCTCGGAGCTCGGTAGATGTATCCCCCTGGCCACAGAGCTACAACCCTCTGTATATATTGTAAATACATATATTTTCTTCCCGTAACATTTTGGTGGACGTGCTGAGTAATCTCGCCACAAGCCGGCTCTGGATCTTCGCAGCGGGCGTCACATCGGTTCCGCTGTTATGGCTACTGACGCTGCCTCCGACGCTGACGCTGCCTCCGACGCTGACGCTGCCTCCGCCGCTCAGACACCGGCGGAAGTGGTACTGACCCAGCTACGTCACCCGGGAATCTTCACTGGCACTGGCAAGGTCGACGTCGAAGACTGGCTGACGTCGTATGAGCGCGTCGGTAAGCACAACAAGTGGAATGCCACACATTTGCTGGCCAACCTGATCTTTTACTTGGGAGGAACCGCGAAGGTATGGTTCGAGACGCATGAAACCGAAATTACATGCTGGGACTCCTGCAAGGAAAAGCTACGCGATCTTTTCGGAAGGCCTGTGGGACGTCAAATGGAGGCCAAGCAAGAGCTAGCGTCTCGTGTCCAGACACCAACCGAATCGTACGTCGCGTATATTCAAGACGTTCTGGCTCTCTGCCGTAAAGCGGACGCGGACATGCCAGAGGCCGATAGGGTTGGACACATCTTGAAGGGCATCGCAGAAGATGCGTTCAACCTCCTGCTTTTCAGGAACTGCTCAACGGTTGAATCCATCATAAAGGAATGCCGGAATTTTGAGCAAGCGAAGAGCAAACGCATCGTACAACACTTCGACCGACTTCCCAATACGGCTGCCACTTCCTCCTGCAATGAACCTCCGGCATCACATCCGCCTGCCACGCCAAGCTTGACACAGGTCATCCGCCGCGAGCTTGAGGCTATGGCTCCAAGTTCTCACTCTCCCCATACGCACGACAACATGACCATCTCGCTCATTCAAGCTGTTGTCCGCCAAGAAATTGCTAACATGGACATCCAGTCTGCCGTCCGCCCAAGTCCCACCCCTACCACTCCTGTCATTGCCTCTGCTGCACCTCGCCAGTCGTTCCAGAGTCGATAACGGAACCCATCTGAGTGGCGAACACCGGATGACAGGCCGATTTGCTTTGCTTGCTCCCGGGTCGGTCACATCTCGCGCCACTGCCGTAGTAGCCACTGGCACTCCTCGCCTCGACCATACGCTGATCGCTGCTTCGACCGAGACCCTCGGTCTCTGTCGCCCCTTTCTGAACCATACCATGCCGGCCTTCCCTCTAGGGGAAACATCACTAGCCGCTCGCCCTCGCCGCAACGCCGTCAGTCCCGCTCGCCTACACCGCGACGTCCCTCGTCCCCGTCCTACGCGGGCCGCTTCTCGGGAAACTAAGCAATGCAGCCCCCGGAGGTGAGGCTGCGTTGACGACTCGGACTGCAAAACCTCTGCTGACCCCTGCTGCTCGACCGAACCTTGTTGAAATTTTTGTTGATGATGTACCCGTTCAAGCCCTCATCGATACTGGCGCTCAGGTGTCGGTTATGCGATCAGATCTTCGTAGCCGTCTCCGTAAAGTCCTGACACCTGCCGAGTCGCCTGCCGTCCGAGTGGCTACTGGCAGTACAACAGCCGTGATGGGAATGTGCGCCGCCCGTGTTACCATTGCCGGTCGCCCTGTGTGTTCACTGTACTGGCCGAGTGTCCCCACGACTTTATCAATACAGGCTGTGAACGTCAAGCTCTCCTGTTTTGTGAGCTGTTACTGAGAATGAAATTAGTGAACTACATGTAGGATGTCCGGCATATATGGTTTAAGCTGCAGCCTGAAGGCCACGGGTACCGGATGCACAAACTCGGCTGCGCTAGACCTAGCCTTCACTGAATCGAAGTAGACATCGGCTCGCAATTGATTTCGGCGCCTTGAGTAGGCTCCTACTTTTTAACTTCCAAAGAATATTTCGAATCGTTCTACGAACAAGAAAGCAGAAATACAAAGGGCCTCGATGAAGAAATCACGCTTCGTAGATGAAAAATTATAGTCTTGATCTGTGGCTGATACAGTTAAACGACAATCGTAAGGTTTTCGGTGACATCGGCAGGAACGGCTATGCACTACAACTCACGGTGCCTATAATATGACAAAGGTGTCTTTTATTGACATGATCTCCCGATTAGTTTGTTTGAGAAACGCGCTTACAGACTTGTTTCGGATACTACAGCTTCCCATCTTGAAATGGCGGAGGTCTGTTTTGTTGCGCTCACATCAACCTAAATACTGTATGTAAATATTTAGATATATGAACGACTCAACTATAGATTGTCAGGTGCATCTTATACTCAAAGGTATTTGTATCTCAATGTAACACACGCAACGCATCGCGCATGAAAGACGGGAATCATATTAGCATTCGATGGATGTACTTAGGAATTCTCGTCTGTCTGTGATGCTATCTTTATTGATTATCCCCAATCCTAATTGTATGGGATTCTTAACTCACCATCGGTAATTCTATTGGAATTGGCAAGCTGCCATTCGGAATTTTACCTGACTGCCAGCAATCTTGGGAGGTACCCTTAGAGGCGTCTGACCTTAGAGGCGTTCACCGACTCTCAGGAATCGTATTTGTATTGGAAGGCTGCCTTTAGAGGTTATTCATTGCCATTCAAGAATTCTAATCGTCCAACAAGATAGCTCGGACTACTTTTTTATGGGGATTCGGCTATACATAGGCAGACAGACAGATGAAGGTGCATGAAGTATTCTAAGGGCATTATTCACACTAAACGGCCGCTACTAGGAGAAAAGAACCGAGAAGAAAAATCATTCAAGGAAGAATGCTGCTGACCTGACGTAGACAAGGAAAATGGGGAAAATGTGTCGGTACATTGTTGTGCACTGTTGCAAGCGAAAGTTGCAAGCAGCAGGTCTGCATCCTGATTTGTGTAGTCCGGGCTGATGTTTATTGAGATGTTGTATGAAAGAATGTGATAAAATGGTGCACTCATTATATGGTCTGTGGGTGATAGCTGGAAGTGGTCTACTGTAAAATGCTGGAGGCTCGCAGAACTTCGGAAAGAATGCACAAGCTAGAGACCTTGCCGTCGTCGATCACGCTTCGTAGATGAATGCGTGTATGTGTCTAACGACCGTGATGTGATAGCTTTGTCATACGGGCAGACTTGTCGCACTGCCCCAACAAAAGCCAGACATTCTTGCTGAGTAATTGTATAATTTTTCTCTTCTGCGGTCAGACAACGCCTGGCATTGGCACGTTTTAATAGAACTGCACCATGACCATGACCCCTACCGCCAATGGGAAGGATGGTAGGTGCAGTGCAGTGGCGCACCGACGAGGGGGGGGGGGGGGGTGTTCGGGGGTTGTAACTCCCCTGAGGCCGACCTTGCCCCCCCTTTTGTTTAACCCCTTTTCTTTCCTTGCGCATTTCAGTACTGCAACTAAGATGTAAGACGCGCAATCGTCTGCATACTCGCAAAAATCGTATTTTTTGACAATTTCCCGTGAAGAAATTGAAATTAGTGCTGTTTAGATGGTATTGGCAAACTGTCAACCCCCCCCCCCCCCCTGGCAGAGATCCTGGGTGCGCTACTGGTGCAGTGGTACCAATTTGACATAGTACCGGGTAGTAGGTGAGGGTGCGCTTTAGGGCCTGGAAAACCGTTTCTCAGCCCACTCACCAAACGACGGGTCAAGAAGGGTAGCTGCAAGGAGGGGATGCAACGAATGCAACTGTTGCAAAAGAAAGGGTAAGGATACACAGTGCAATAAAAAAATTATGTAGAGAATACAACTTTTGTATTGAACTTTGCATCCTTGCACTTTTTTGTAATTTTGTTAACTTCTTATTATGGTGAACAACTTCTCAGCAAACTAGGTGCGCGATGTTGCAGAAATGCTCTAACCGAAGCTATCAAACAAGATGCGACCCACCTGCAATTACATTCTTGACAAAGGCTAGGCTAGTGCCCGACCTAGACGTCAATCTAAATTTTTATGCGTTCTGCAATATATATATATATATATATATATATATATATTCTAATGAAGAGAAAGACGCACTGAAGCTCCCGTGCTCGGACTGCGGCAGCGGGCAAACAGAGAAGACGACGGCAGAGACATAGAACAGCCGGCCCAGTAACGGGTGCTGTCTCTGTCTTTGTTCCTTTACAATGGCGCTGTCGACGAAAGCCCAGCCTTAAGGCCTTCCAGCCTTAAGTGTTTCCTCGCACGCTTCTTCGGGGTAAAGGGTCCCTCCTGCCCAGGAACGCCGTACACGCATCCTCTGGTATAGAGCCCGCCACCCTACCACCGTCACAAGTACCCACTGCACCATCCGGGGACGGCGTCCAAGCCTCCTCAGCGGCCTCTAGGAGAGAGATTTACCGATACCCTCATCCACGTCATCGCCGAGCTGACACAACAGCTCCAGGCTATGACGACCGCTTTCTTTTATGACGACTGATTGCACAAGCGATATACTTCTGGACCCACCGGAGCCATACGTCGGGATTTGGCAGCAATCGTTGCCGAACGTGCGACCATTCACCCCGCACTGAGTAAGGTCTCGTTAAAGGAAGCCAAGACAGCTGGCATCGCTGAGACCGTAATTAAAGAAGACCTTATCATACCACCCAAAGCTACCTATCAGCTGGACAAGATACCACAGACTCAAGCACAGAAAGAGCTGTTCCTTGGTTCAAGCGCGGAAAATATTGTGGCTACTGACCAGGCATCGCTTTTGACTCCGCCTTCGGACATAGACGACTCGGCAGCAGTCGGCATATTGTCGAGCTTGGCAGATTCGAGTACATTGGCGAGGCTTGATCCATCGCCAGCAACGTTGCGAAGAGGCCAGCGACGGTTCAGCAGAGGACTTCGCTGTTTGCACGACGCGGCAGTGCGGCCAGCCGCTATTCATTGTGCCGTGCTTTGCAAAGTGCAACACGAACGCAACACTCAGTGCCATCCCCCAGAGAAGCTGGTTGCGCACAGGACAGCTCTAACAATGAAGGCTCTCTTTCCCAGTCTTGTCGATTATGGATTTCCATCACCAGCGTGCCCTTACAACCAGCTGAGCTGTTTTCGGCAGCGTGGTCGAGTGTAATGAAGAGAAAGACGCACTGAGGCTCCCGCGCTCGGAATGCGGGAGCGGGCAGACTCGGAGGACGAAGAGGAAGAATGAAACAGCTGGCCCAGGAATGGGTGCTGTCTCTGTTTCTGTTCCTCTACAATATATATATATATATATATATATATATATATTCTCACAAAGCACTTGGGGAAGTCAGCGTTCGCGACTAGAACGACAAAGCAGCGAGAGGTAGCACAGCAGATCAAGCACCGATACAAGGTTTATCCTTCGTCATCGTTCTCGCTCCCATAGCCACATACCCACTGCTCCTTATTTCACAGTACAGTTATCTCCCCCCGGAAAAGTAAGCCGTCCCGGCGACCTATGGGTAGCGCAACACAGGCGGATCATAGTACGGCTTGAGACGCTGGACATGCACAATGTCGCGTCCTCGACGGCGATGATCCAAAGATAGCTCGAAGGGTTCGACGATATAATTGACTGGAGACGTTTGGCTGATCACGCGGTATGGGCCCTGGTACTTCGACGCGAGTTTCGTTGACAGTCCAGGGGTAGGGGGTGGAACCCAAAGCCACACTAACGAGCCAGGAGCATAGGATGCAGGAGCATGGGAAGTTTTTCGATGGTGCTTTTGGCGTTGCTGGTCTTCGGACGTAAATATACGTGATAGCTTGCGACATTCTTCTGCGTGTGCTGCAGCTTCAGACAAGGTAGTGGTTTCTATGCTGCTAGGGCGGTACGGAAGGATAGTGTTCATTGTGGAAAAAGGTTCGCGTCCATACAGGAGAAAGAAGGGCGAAAATCCCGTGGTAGTCTGCGTGGCGGTATTATAAGCGTAGGTTAGAAATCATAGAACATGGTCCCATTTGGTTTGGTCCGATGCAACGTACATGGCCAGCATGTCACCAAGAGTTCGATTAAATCGCTTGGTCATGTCATTAGTCTGCGGATGGTATGCAGTAGTAGTGCGATGAATGGTGCGGCATTCCTTGAGAAGAGCCTCGATGACACCGGAGAGAAAGACGCGGCCTCTGTCACTGAGTAATTCGCTGGGAGCTCCGTGGCGTAGGATGGTGTTGTGCAGGAGAAACCAGACGACGTCACGTGCGGAAGCGCTGGACAAAGAGGAAGTTTCCGCGTAGCGAGTAAGATGGTCGATGGCCACGATTACCAGGCGGTTGCCGTCTGATGTGGTAGGCAGAGGTCCATAAATGTCGATACCTACTCGATCAAAAGCACGTGCTGGGCAAGGCAAAGGCTGCAATGGAGTGGTTGAACGACGAGGGGGATCTCTGCGGCGTTGGCAAACGAGACAGGAGCGGACATAATGACGGATGAATCGATACATCCCTCGCCAGTAGTAACTAAGGCGTAGACGCGCGTAAGTCTTTAGTACACCTGCATGTGGCACTGGGGATCGTCGTGGAACGCTGCACAAATATCCGAACGTAGAGGCCGAGGGATGACAAGCAACCATTTTCGGCCGTCCGGGAGGTAGTTACGACGGTACAAGAGCCCGTCACGAATGGAGAAGTGATGTGCTTGGCGACGTAAGGCGCAATTGGTAGTGGTTGTCGATGGGGTGGACAAGAAACTGAGCATTGACAAAATCCAAGGGTCTTTCTTCTACTCCAGAAGGACATCCGTGGCAGGAAGGGAAGACTCGGACAATGGGGCTTTCGGAGAGGGAACCTCGTCTGTTAGTGGCGAACGAGACAAGGCATCCACATCCGAGTGTTTTCGGCCAGAACGGTACAGCACTCGAATGTCGTACTCCTGCAGTCGAAGCGCCCATCGGGCAAGACGACCGGATGGTACTTTTAAGGACGACAGCCAGCACAGCGAATGGTGATCAGTAATCACGTCAAATGAGCGGCCATAGAGATACGGGCGGAATTTGTTTATGGCCCAAATTATAGCCAGGCACTCTTCTTCAGTTATAGAATAGTTCGATTCAGGTTTAGTGAGTGCACGACTGGCGAAGGCGACGACGTACTCATCGAAGCCAGCCATTCTCTGAGCGAGAAGGGCGCCAAGGCCGACGCCACTGGCATCCATGCGGATTTCTGTTGGAGCGCTTGGGTCGAAATGGCGCAGGATTGAGGGAGAAGTCAAGATACGACGCAGCTTCGTGAATGCGTTATCGCAATCCGGTGACCAGGTCGAAAGGTTGTGGTCACCACCAAGAATCTGCATTAAAGGTGCTATTATGGTGGCGAAATTGCTAGGCGAAACTGCGGAGTATGACGCTAACCCAATGAAGCTGCGCAGGTCTTTCAAGGTTTTTGGTCGTGGAAACTGGGCAACAGCTTGTACTTTCGCCGGATCAGGGAGTACACCTTCTTTCGACACGACATGGCCGAGGATGACCAGCTGCCGGGCTGAGAAGCGACACTTCTTCAAGTTAAGCTGGAGGCCAGCATCGGCGACGCATTTGTGGACGCGTTCAAGTCGAAGTTAGTGAGAAGGAAAGTCCGTTGAAAAGATAACGATGTCGTCCAGATAACACAGGCATATCTGCCATTTGAGGCCGCGCAAGATGTCAATCATTCTTTCAAATGTGGCAGGCGCCTTACACAGGCCAAATAGCATCACGGTGAATTCAACTAAACCGTCGGGTGTGATGAAGGCCGTTTTTGGACGGTCTGACTCAGCCCCTGGCACTTGCCAGCACCCGGATCGTAAGTTTAAAGATGAGAAGAATTCGGCGCCCTGGAGGCAGTCTAGCGCGTCGTCAATGCGGGGTAGTGGATAAACGTCCTTTCTTGTGATCTTATCGAGGCGCCGGTAGTCCACGCAAAAGCGAATTGTGCCATCTTTCTTTTTGACAAGCACTACAGGAGAAGCCGATGGACCGTGCGAAGGTTGTATGACACCGCGTTGGAGCATGTCTCCAACGTGCTCAGCGATAACGCCACGCTCCGTGGCGGATACACGATACGGCCTCTGGCGTAAGGGCGCATGGTTGCCGGTGTCGATGTGATGCACAACAGTGGAAGTACGGCCTAAGCGAGATGGTTGTAGGCCGAATGACGTGCGAAAGCGGTCAAGGAGATGAACGATCTGAGCGTGCTGACTTGGAGTGAGGTTGGTATCAATGCATAGAGAAAATGTTGGGTCACACGGCAGTGTCGGATGAGAAACTTGAAGGGCCTTAGCGTCAACCTGAGGAGAAGCCGGGTCGTCAGGCACATCATAAAGGAAGCTTGGCTCGATTGCATCAGCATAACCAAGACACTCATCGTTGAGCAGGCTAGCAGGGCAAGGAAACAGGTTCGAGACATAAAGTGCGCTGGAACCTTGTCGAACGGCAAGAATGGCAAAAGGAAGAAGGGGTGACGGCGAGCAACAAGTTTAGACGGCGTGAAAAGAACAGTAGAGTCGGAAAATTCAACGCAGGAAACGGGTACAAGTGCGGCAGAGTATGGAGGAATCTCGGTGTCGGCGGTGACGAACACACGACCGGAAGCGTCGTCAGTATCTTCAAAAGCGTGGTTGCCGAATGGCGACAGAGCTAGTTCCGCATGGGCACAATCAATAACGGCATGATAAGATGACAGAAAGTCCCATCCTAAAATCATGGCATGGTAGCAGCGAGGCAGAACAACGAACTCAACACAGTATAAAGTTCAACTTATAACAACACGTACGGTACACTTCCCTAAGGGTTCAATCGGCGCAGCGCTTGCGGTGCATAATGAAACGGCAGACTATGGCGTCGCGACTTTTCTTAGTTGAAGACGAAGCTGGTTCGAAATCACTGATATTGCTGCTCCCGTGTCTACAAGTGCATGAACGGCAATGTCTTCTGCATAAATTTGAAGGACGTTCGCAGGAAATAAATTAGGGCTTGAGGAGTTCGTTGAGGCCACAGTTCTTGCCTCCGGAACTGCGTTCCTTAGTTTTCCTCTCGGATAGCTTCAGAGCGAAGGACAAGCGGCGACAGAGAACGCCGACGGGGTGACGGAGACCGACGGGTATTGAAGGTGCGGGAAGCAGGAGGTGAGGCTTCGAAGTGCTGAGCGGCAGGAGCGGAACGGAACGGAGAGTCGAAACCGCTGCTTTACACCCTCAGAGAATCCGAAGGATACCATCCGCGCCGGCGGCAAAACCGTGCCACATGCCCAGGCAGGCCGCACGAATAACAGACAGGGCGGTTGTCGTGGGTGCGCCATGGATTGACAGCAGCGGGCTGAGTCTGATGGAGATAATGGCGAGGTGGGTGCACAGGCTGCTGTGGCGGCCAGTAGCTGCTTGTAGGGGCATATGTTGCAGCTAAATGTGGAGGTGAGGGAAAGGCGCTGGTTGGTCGCGATTGAATAGCTGCAAACGGGGGCCTTGCATACGCGACAACGGCAGCGTACGTAAGTGGAACAGGCGTTGGAGGCGGTTGATGAGCAAGTGGGACGGCGTTAGCGACATGTTCCTTTATCACTTGACGGAGATCGGGAGACAAGGGCGACTCTGACGCTTGACTGGCTGGCAGAAGAGAGTGTTGGCGTGCCACTTCTCGTACAAATTGCTTGATTTGGTCGAAGATCTCTGAACTGCAAGTAGCACTGACACCGTCACTCAGAGCTGAAAGCGCGACGTCCGCAGCCAGAGCTCGGCGGGTAGAAATCCGTTGTTTGCGCAGCTCTTCATAGCTCTGGCAAAGCGTCAGGAGGTCGCAACTTCTTAAGTATTATATTTACATGAAAAGTGACAATGAGCAAATTCTAGAGCCCCATGAGAAACTCCCGATACAGCTTTCTGTAGCTCAATACGTGCTACATTAAATTGTTTTTCCGGGCGTGTAAGAAGCCCGCGAATACACGCAAAATTGCCGCGCGACTGGCTGCTCAAGGCACGTTGCGTGTGCATAAATTCCAGAGTTTTCAATTTTTGTTATGCAGGACTTGCGGCAATGAGCGGAGCCTGCGGCCCTCATAGGGTACTGCTTGTTTCGGACGTCAATCACTCACGAATTAGACATCTGACCATTGCTCACGAAATCGCACATACGTAAGTATCATAGAAACGTTCAGTGATCTGGATGCTAATTTTTGCTTTTCTCGCAGTTTCGTGTGCCCTTCCAAAGCGTCGAAGGTACAAAACAAGGAAGCACATTGAAAGTATCAGCCGATACAAAACATTTACTTTTACAATATATTTCTCCGGATTCATTACCATCCCTAATCTTCCTAGCTACGACTTGTGTATTAGCGCTTATATCTACGTTCTATCTCATAATCTGAAATGTACAACCTTCGTACGCTCTCCCATGTCTGTGTAGGTGTACCCATGTCAAAATGTAGGCAAGCACGAACTGAACATCGTCTTGTAAGAAAACTTTTTTTTTACTCTCTTCAGAGGAATGTTTACTTTAGAGAGCGCAGACTCTCGGAGAAATGTTTTTGAAAGTGTTGTCCACTTCAGAATCGATGCACTGTAGGGTGCTTGAGGTTCTTAGCAGCCCCCTACACATGCTTGCTGGCGCTCATTGTCTTGACAACGGTGAGTGACAGATTCCCTATCCCTGGGGATACATCTGCTCCATGCGTCCTTTCGTTTATAAAGGTTCTTTCCCGCAGGAACGATTTGTTTTAAATGAATTAATTATGAATTAATCAAATAATGAATGAAACAGTGCATAAATCCTTATTACATTCTTCACAGACTGGAAAGGTATGGTGATAACTATAGTAGTTTCGGTACGCTTCATACTAAACATTGCGTGACTGCGCATAATCGAATGCGAGATTGCATAGTTTCAAATGAAAACAATAAATTTCAACACAAATAAAGCAAACATGACCAAGGAGACGAAACTGGGCGTGAAGCGAAAAATTTATGCACCCACATTCGGAGTGGTGCTTGAATGCAGTGATTCGAAGTACGTGTAATACCTTGCAGTTACTTTTACACCACTTGTAAAGTTTCTATGTAGACATAGTGACTCTGTGTGTGGATCGCTACACCACTTATATAAGGAAACCCACATGACAAGCTGTGAAGATTATTCACTGTATTTAAACACCACGACTGGCTGTTATCTTTACACCTAGCTGCAGCTTGAAGTTCAAGTGCAGCATTAAAAATAGTGCCCTGCACCAGCACGTTGCAGATTTGGTCGTTATTCGCTGTTTTATGGTGCGAAATATTCTATGCGCGCACAGATAGTGCCTGTGCACAAACCACACTTGCCTGAACATATCATTTCCACCGGTGATTTCGAAGTGAATGTCAGGCATTTCAGAGAGCGCGGGAGGTTGCAAATTTCACTTTCACATCTCGCATTTTATTTGACGATGCATCATTGTAATGACTGCGAGGCAAACGGGCACAGTGAGTCACCCGGCTAGACACCCCTACACCATATCAAAAAGAGCATCAAACAGCGATAGTTGTGCAGCACATACACCTACAGCAAATGAAACACTTTCTCACAGTTGAATATAAATCTGTTGCGATTTCAGATGGCGCATTCAACTATGAACACCCATTTATTTATATTACCTCACATCCTGAACCATACTTTAAAATAAACCAAGAAATCAGTTTGTATAATATATATGCAAGGTAACATAGGTACATATATATACACATATATTTACACATTCACATAAGTGTATACAGGCAAATCAGAAAAAGAAAAAACTTTACGCTCTTTTACTTATAGCAGAACGTGTTACAAGTAAAAAAATACGCTGTTGCACGATTCCTGAAAACAAGCAAGCAACAAATTTTTAGATCAGCATACATAAAAACAATGTTTGGTAAGTATATATGGGGCCTGCCAATCAAGATAATTGCCAATAGAATCAGGGTAAAACTTGACTTCAGTCCACCAAGCGAACAGGCTGGCTTCAGGAAGGCTTATTCTACGATGGATCATATCCATGTCTTCCATCAGGTAATCGAGAAATCCGCGGAGTACAATCAACCTCTCTATATGGGTTTCATAGGTTATGAAAAGGCATTTGACTCGGTAGAGATACCAGCAGTCATAGAGGCATTGCGTAATCAAGCAGTACAGGAGGCATACGTGAATATCTTGGCAAATATCTACAAAGATTCCACAGCTACCTTGGTTCTCCGCATGAAAAGTAGAAAGCTACCTATCAAGAAAGGGGTCCGGCAAGGAGACACGATCTCTCCAATTCTATTCACGGCATGCTTCGAAGTATTCAAGCTCTTAGACCTGGAAGGCTTAGGAGTGAGGATCAATGTCGAATATCTCAGCAACCTTCGGTTTGTAGATCACATTGCCCTATTCAGCAACAATGGGGACGAATTACAACAAATGATTGAGGAATAAGTATTATAAACAGGGATAAAGTGCCTCAGAAAGGCTGGCCAACGTTTCGATAGGAGGACCTATCTTCGTCAAAGGCGGCCTCGTCATCCTCGGCGGGTTAGCTTTAAAGGGTTAGTGGAGTGACGTCACGTCGATGTCGGCTGTGGCTGGCTGCAAAGGGAGAGACTGAAAAGAAAATGAGCGCTAGCGCTTGACTGGCTAGGCGCGGTTTCTAATACCCACAGACTCAAGCAAGAAGACATAAGAGGGGGTTGGGGGACCAAGAGGCGAGTGAGCGTTCCGAGGTGCCTTGGGCGGCGTGCGTTTGGGGTCCCTGAAGAGCCGGTCAGTGTGCAAGTAACAACAATACGAGTTGAAAGCATGACTTGAGTAGCGTAGCATCAAAGCTTCGGGTAATTTTGAAGGTGTTAAGATGGCGACACAGTGTCTGGAAAGGGGGGATAAGGGGGGGGGGGGGGGAGGTTGTGGTTGACAGGGCGCAGCTCGGTCCGTCAAGGGACGTTAGCCTCAGTAGTTCACCGTATAGACGTCGTCACGGCGGTATACAGAAGTGGCGGGACCCTGTGTGGTCGAGGCGCCGAAAAAAAAAGGGGGGGGGGGGTATCCTGGCGTCTGGGACTTTGGAATGTGTCAGTGTGGATCTTTAAAAGGAAAAGGACACAGAAAAAAAACAGCATAGGAGGGTGACAGCGGAAAAAATATAATTTGAAATAAAAACACTGAGGGGGACAGTTTTTTCACGGGCTCGGGCCGGGCTCGGGCACGGCGTGTGCTTCTTGAGCCGGGCCCGGGCCGGGCTCGGTTTTTTTTGACGCGGGCCCGGGCCGGGCTCGGGCTTTCTGGTGGTGTGCATGTAACGTGCAGCGAGTTATTTTCGGGCTTCTCAACTCTGAAAAACATTATTTCTCGGTCTCGGGCCGGGTTCGGGCCGGTTTCGAGTCGGGCTCGGGCCGGGCTCGGGCCTAAGGTAAAGGGGTGGCGGGCCGGGCCGGGCGGGTAATGTAGATTATTTCCGGGCCCGGGCTGGGCCCGGGTCTTGCCATAAAAGTTTTGATCGGGCTCGGGCGGGCTACCCAACGTAAAAACGGGCCCGGGCCGGGCCCGGGCTGAAAAAATCGGCCCGTGCAGTGCTCTAGCATAGACCCAGTCATCTATTGTGAAACTAATCAGTGAATTCCGTTGCGGCTTTGAAAAAAGGTCTGTTAGCCTTAGCCAGGTTTCTTGAGGATCATAACACATACGAAAACTTATCGACGCAGTAAGTAGTAAAATTTGTGTGTGTGTGTGTGTGTGTGTGTGTGTGTGTGTGTGTGTGTGTGTGTGTGTGTGTGTGTGTGTGTGTGTGTGTGTGTGTGTGTGTGTGTGTGTGTGTGTGTGTGTGTGTGTGTGTGTGTGTGTGTGTGCGTGCGCGTGCGTGCGTGTGCGTGTACCTATAGCTTGTTTCTAAGCCTCCTAATATATTCTAACAAAGCTAAGCGTTTGCTCGCCATAAGTATATTGAACAGTTTTTTTTTACCCTGCACTTCATTATCAAAGATAACGTGAAATGCACGTCTTGAGGTCATCTGACGTTGATATACCATAGCCAATGGTGATATTTTCTCGCACAATTGAATAATTTTCCTAAAACATTGTCCTCAATCTTATTTGCACCTTGGACCTGCACGTGTAGAACTTCCTGCGTTCAATGAATGCTACTCACACGCTAAAGTGCTGAAATTCTTTCATTGGAGATTATCGGTGCGTACTTAGCAGTATACACAAGAGCGGCGTTCCCTCATTAGCGTTTCAACGTAACTCTTGTGTGAGGATGCCATAGGGTTGAGGACAAACAGCCCTTTCGAGGCATAATCGACTCATATTGGTCGAGTAGCTGGCCGTGAGCACCAGTTGTACTTGTTGTACTTGTACTTCCAGTACGTACAATATGGTAGCACGAAGGCACAGGGTTCCAATGCCTTTTGTCCCCTTTCAACCACCTACCTAATGTAGAATGATTCGCATGCAGACATCCGACTATTTCAACATCACGCAATCGACAAGGGGCAACCGGGTCACTGCGGAATTTCTGGAAATCGCCGTGCGGATGACGCTGCCCGATCGGCCTACGATGGTGCCCATATTGTATCAATACCATTGTGAAGAACACATGCAGCCACAAAGCTTCGCTCCCTCTCACGCAAGCTTACGCAGACTCTGTGGAACACCAGCGAATCCACGAACGCACGTCTCCAATCATTGGATCCACGTCTGCAGCTCCGCCTCCCACCATGGTTATCACGAGCAAAAGCACCACTTCTGTGCCGCCTGTGGCTCGGCGTGGCATTAATGAACGCCTATTCCTTTCGCATTAGAATAACCTACAGCCCTGCTTGCGACAACTGAGGCTGTGAGGAGGCGATCAAGCACCTCCTCTGTGACTGTCCCCGTTTCAATGGGGCAAAAAAGTGCTCGCGACAGCACTCGAAAAACTGGACGATCGCGCCTTCACAGAGGAAAAAGTTCTAGGACATTGGTCCAGATTGGTTTCGGCACTCAAGGCCTTAAAGGCTCTGCTGAAGTTCTTACGGACTTGTGCATTGTGCGACCGACTTTGAACGTTCTAGCGCGTAGCATCGCGTTATTCTGTCAATTTTTCTGACTTCTTTTTTCCTGCGTCACCTTCTATTTCCTTTAACCCTTTCCCCAGCACAAGGTAGTCAGCCAGTACTTACACTGGCTACCTTCCCTGCATTTCCTTCCCTTTCTGTCTCTCTCTACTCTGCTTCCCAGAGTCGCGGCAAATGCTCTTGCAGAATGCCGACTGCGGTTAGGCAAGGGACGCCCAGAAACCGCCCCTAGAATTCGCTACAGGGCATTCTTTCAAGTTGCGAACGCCCACAATTGACCAAGCACCAAGCCACGGGATATTTCTACACATCACAATCTTTCCATGCATCTCATTACATGGTGTTACACTGCATTACATCGACAGTCATCTCACGAATACAGTCAAGGGTAATGCGTTGAACATAGAATCAATATAGTGAAACCACGTATTGCCACCGTCAAAAGCAGGTATGCATAAGGCGTGTACTGTAATCGGGATCCTTTTTCGCACTTCCCTAAAGACAGTCAGCGCGATCTAGCGGCGCTACCGTGAAGTCTGCGCGTGGCCTCCGAAATGCCTGGCGCGCCGGTGCATGCCAACGCTGAGAAACGCATCATGCAGCAACTGGCCTCCTCTCTCGCGCTTTTTTCTGAGCATGCGCATGCCCAATAAATTCATGGCGCATCTTGCTAAAACGTTGCCGTGAAAGAAGTTCATTCAAAAGCGGCGCAACCCAGCGCATTTGTGGCGCAGCCTACCGAAACATTAGGTTGCTGTCATCGAGAAACCCTTGTGACATGAGTTTGATTCCGCGCTGCATCAGAGAAATTTCGAGGATGTTTTTGTCATTGTAGAGAGCACATTCCTAGTGTCACATACTAAGTTACCCATGTTGACATCAAAGATGTTCCTTGAAGAGCATCACACACAAGGGACACAAGCTGGCATCGAGGGGTTCATTGAACACCAGCACAGACCGAGTGACATTTGCCCAGTGCTCATAGTAATCGTCAAAGAGTACCTTCCAACAGCAGTACCTACCCAGCCCCACATCCACAGCCACCCACGTCGGCGTGACAGAAGTTCGTTAAAGAGTGGCACACATCTTCCTATTGCACTATATTCAGTAAACAACCTGGTCCCATGGTTAGACTCGAACCCTGTTCCTTCAGCACAGGAGCCCGATACGCTAACCATTCGACCATGAGCTACGCGGTTACACAAGTAGGAGGGAAACGGTTAGATCGCTTCATAGTCCCGTGCGTGCAGATGCCTAAGAATGGTAATTGCAACAAAAACTGCTGAGTTATGTGTGGCTTCAGGATTCTAACGAAGTACTTTCCGCATGCGAGGCGGATACTCTATCACTAGGTAAACGCTGCGTTTAAAATGGGCGTTTGGGCCTCTTCCTCGTTTGCCTGATTGTTTCGCCGCTGAGATCACTAGAATTTATTAACGGCCCTGTAACGCCATATTGTTACTGCGATTACACTACTGTAGCAGTTTAAGACATACCCTTCTTGCAGCTTCGCTAAAAACCAGCTAGGAAAATCTATTTTCCGCCGACAGCCGAGAATATAGCCAAACACCTCTACAACGAAATGATCTGCGTAACGAAGGAATTCTGTCCGCGTTCTATTGTGAGTGGCGCGGTGCACGACCGTTGCACCCAAGTGACCTGTATAACCAATGATTTCAGAGGACCCAGACACTTCGTTGGAAAGGCGTTAGACTGTATTTGAAATAAGCTAAACATTTTCTACAATCATCTTATTCTACTAAGACAAAACTGGCTATCTATATATATTTTGTGCACTTAATGTTTTGATAATATTCGGTCACTATACAAAAAGCATGAGCCGGTACTCGCACGTACTGATGGTGCTCAGTCAGTGCAGGTGATCGGAATTTGCTGCGTTTCTGCTTTCCGAGCACCTTTAGCAAGACAACATAAACGAATTTTACGCTTCCGGGATTAACGGCGCCGGCTGAAGGGTATCCGCTCACGTGCGTGAAGTCTTTACAGAACATATACCTCTTCTGAAACAAAAACACCAGGTAAAAAGCCTAGGCTGGCGGAATTCCTGCCGGATATCGTGTTTTGCGAGCTATACGCTATTTGATGGGTTGTTCCAGGTTCCCCCGTCAGACGCGCTTGAGCACTACGAATTACTCCGTACCACCGATAACGAGAACCGCTATCTGACGGACCAAAGTTCTTTAGGGACAGATAGTGACAAGTGCAGTGTAGAGCACAATGGAATTTAATAGCAATCTTGAGACATGTTTCCGTAAACATTTGTTGGTCATGTGACTGGGTCTGGTAGGTCGTTTGAAGGTGTGCATAATATTAAAGCTGCTTATCGCAGCCGTGTCTACGGAGTCTTTGATGTTTGTTTATGGCGTGAAATTAAGTTCGGCCTTGCAGTAGTAGTAGTTTTCCTGCACCACAGCCGTAGCGTTCTTCGTTGAAGCTCATGTATAGATAACATTTCTTATGGTATGTTTATTGTATCTTTGCTCGAGCGTGATGTTACTGAGATAGTCCTATTCCCAGCTCATAACATCTTGTCACAGTTGAAAAGGTCAAGCTCAAGATACCTAATGGCATTTATAGAGTAAGACTGCACAAATTTCTTATATTTAGAAGCCCCATTCTCATTCATTGAAACAAACCAGTATATTCAAAGGAACCACCTTTACTACCTCCGATACGCGCATCAACTGTTAAGCACATGGGTGTTTTGCCAGCGAATGACAAATTCTGTCCCATCACACAATCCTCGTACAGTTTTGTGGATACGGAATGTCTCCAGTTTTATTACTGTTCCTAAATTTGCTTGTTCCCTTTCACTCGGCATAGCGACATCCATCTGTTTCACGAAGTAAGTCGTGTTATGTTTTCAGCAATCTGCCAGTGATCGCAAAAACTTTTTTCCAGACTTGGATCTGATCACGACGGCCAAACTAAGTCAAAATCGTGCGCAGGGACAGATTATATAATGAGCGCACGGTTTACGGACAACACGATGTTAACGTACTCTCCGTGTACCGTCGCTACTGTTAATGCATTTTTGCGGTAAGCTTTATTCATATTACTGGTCGCACTTCTCGTGATGTAGCAGAGTACAACAATGAAGTCGCTCAATCACGTCAGCTCTATTGATCCGAGCTAGAATAAGCAAACGAACCGGGGGAAGACGAGAGGGCTAGCGCATTTAGATTCAGTCGCATTACCGCGAAGCTCTTACTGAGGCTATATTCGCGCAAAAAAACTGATATGGCAGCTTTGTTCACATTCAGGAAAAAGTAAATGTTGTACTGATTTAGAATCTACATAAAATGGTGAGGTAGGAGGAGTGATGTATGGGGAAGAGATTGAGGCGTCGTGCTTAAAAGAGGGACTGAACAGAAATTCGTTAAACCGGTTTTTTGACTGTGTAGAGGCGCTACTATGAAACCGTTGAATGCCGTTCCCCAGTCCTGAAAGAATTAAACGTTGCAGCGACTTTATTTATAGTGGATCAGGAGAGCATTATAGGCTACAGACACCAAATTTGTAAAGATTCTAAATTTATTTGCAAATTGCCAAATAATTACTAAATGCCCGTTTGCTTCTCGTATGGAGGTACTTAAAAAAGGGAAAACTTGTGGGCTGGGAGACTTAAACCGGGCACCGAGGTTTCGTTCGCGCGCGGGTGGGGGACATCTAGTGGGTTACATGCGACACGTTCTTAAACTGCGTAGACTCCGTGAAGCATTTCTAAAAACAACACAGATATAGAAAGGCTTGCGACCGTTACACACCCGTAATGCTCAATATATTCTGGTATAATCGAAGAACTCAATGTAGCACCGAGTTCCTATGTGTGTGATGTAACGTACACGTTAAAGAGAAAATGAAGGAAGGAGAGGAAAGGCAGGGAGGTCAACCAGACTAGCATCCGGTTTGCTACCCTACACCAAGGGTTAGGGAAAGGGGGAATAGAATGACGAAATGAAGAGAGCGAGCCCTGAGTGCACGTGGGAAGATGCAAGAGATTTTTGGGCGGCCTGCGAAGAATAGAGCCGATTGCTGGCTACCATGTGTTCGATGACCCCATGGGTGATGGCGTCATGAGCATGTGAAGTGGTTGACTCTGAATCTCACGGAAGCGTACAGTCCAAGGGCAAAAGGGGACCAGGCCCAAACATAAGATAAAAGGGCGAGTAGCCGGCTATTTCATGACGGTATGAAGTGTAGGCGAAGATGACCAACAGCAGAGCAGTGTCCCAATCGCCGTGATCGTCGGTAACATAAATGTAGAGCCTGTCGGACAGTGAAGGGTTGAGAGGTTCGGTAAGGCCGTCAGTCTCGGTATGATGCGAAGTTGCATACATGTGATGAGTAGCACACGAGCGGAGAAAATTGTCAACCAGGATTCACAAAAAGCAGCGACCATGGCCAGTGTGAGTAGCTGATGACAGGTGCCACGCTAACCGATGAGGTCGTAGAGCAAGAAATAAGCAACATTAGTCACGCAGCTGGTTGGCAATGCACGAATGATCGCATATTGCTTTGTGTAATCTGCAGCGACCGCAAACCCATTTGTTTCCCGTGGCCGACGGTGGGAAGGGGCCTAGCAAGTCCAGCCCCACGCGATAAAACGGTTCGGGAAGTACTTCAATTGGCCGATGACGACCAGCAGGGCGTGTCCTAGGTTTCATTCGAGGCTGGCGCAGGTCAACTTATCGTCGAACGAACGATAAAATGCATGCCTGCATTTGCCGGCCTGCATCAGGTACCACTTGCCATGGCAACACTTCGCTATCCGCAAAGGAACTTCAATATCCTGATACAATACGGCAGTTTTCAAGAAAATAAACCTCGCGTCAATTTGTCCACCCAGACAAATTAATAATCCTACGATATGCAGCCGATTCTCCGCGTGTTCTTTGTGTGCATTTCACAACGCGACAGCAAAACGGGGCTTACCGATAGTGAGAGCGCCAACTCTCCAAAGTGTTACTAGATGGCGCATGTTTGCAGCCTAGGAAAATGCGTACTCATGTATATGGCGCCTAATGGGTATGTGCGATACATTACATTAATACGATATACTTCTACCGTATCCACGTAAACGTGGCTAATGAAACCACCTTCGGGCGCGCGTCCAAAGAGCTCCTTTGCGGACGCTAGCACCGAGGACACAAAATTGAGCAACTATCTAAGAAAAGCTAACGCAATAAAAAGCCTAATATCCACCGCATCTAGATTGGAAAAGGCCCAAGATCAGGCGAAGTTGTCTCGCAGTGTATCACAGGGCGCTTTCGTGTCAGAGATTCGGCAGGGGCCATCACGCGTGACGAATAATACAACATACAGACAATTTGGCTGTACACGTAACTGTTTGGCTTTAAAGGAGTTGCAGCCGGTGTTTTTCCCATCACGCACCGCGCGCTTATGCTTTGCCCACAGGAGAGGAGCCGACCACTCCTTCGCCCTCATTTGCCACAGTATTGCAGCCACCCGTGCGCTGGTTAGCAGCAGGCCTTGATTGCGAGGGTGCCGTACCGGTGAAATGCCATTCGGTAGCGAATAATTCCGAGCAGTCAGTGGCAGTCGTTATTGCTATGATAAAATACTCTATGCCTGCAGACCCAACAGTTGTTTTTGTGACGAGGAGCGCTTGCGGAAAACGTGAACTTTTCTAGCACCTACTCCTGGGTCACCATCGTCCGTCACCTGCTCACGAAGTAGGTGCTGAGCTAAGCATGCAATAGGAGGGAACGAAAGAAAGAAATAATACAATCATGGGAAACAGTGAGGAACAGGTATGGCAATGTTTAAAATATTCTCTGCCAATTAAGGGACTTTCAGTTTCACCTTGCGGAAGATATGATCAGGTTGCCAAAGTGGACATTTTGTAAATTACAGTGGCAACCCATTCATCTCAAAAAGTTGAAAGAGTTGTTCCTTAATCAAGTGCTCGAAGCCATTATACCCAATCTGTTTACGTCTGCTTGAGGAACCTAATCTGGCACAAGGTTGACATTTAGGCGACCTGCTAGGCGTTGTGAATGTCATGTGTAGTCAAAATGTAATGTATTTAGGCTAGGCGCGCACCTTGCAGCTGCTAAACGTTCAAGATATAGAAAACGTTTTATATGTGGTATACGCAGTTTTGCCAATTTTAAAAGAGGTTTACCAAATTACTTAATTTCCCAAAAAATATTTACGTTAGCAAGAACCTTTACAAAATGTAAACTTCCAGGTAATGGTGCCCGTTTATTTAGTTATTTGCTGGTGAAGTATAAGTTGTATGAACTTTGCCGCATATTATTGTCGAAGTGCTCTAGCGAGTTGCTAGAGTGTTTCCTGAAGCACGTAGTATTTTCGCCCAATCTCATAGGAAAAGTCCGATGGGCACTGTGCACTGTGCATATATATGCTTGCAGTAGCAAACATGCAATGACTTGGGTGTAGCAAAATTAAAAGTGTGTTTGGCATTAGCTTTCCAGTGTATAAGTATACCCTTAGAAATCGGTAAACGAGTACAGGCCCTATGCAGAAGCTCTTACGGTGTTTTAAGAAAATATAATGAGGAACAGAATCTATCCGCCAAGGTAGTGGGCATATGTGGGTAACATTCCAATTGACGCGCTTTGATAACAGATACTAGGTAAATATTACCGCATATTCTCGAGAGAAACGCCTTCGTTGGTATTTGGGCTGTGATTGCGCATACGTCGCACAGCTTCTCATTCGCACTCATCTATACCATGCGTAGTAGACACGGTCCTCGTGCGTAATGTTTGTCTAAAATGTACCGCTGTTACGAACATAAACTGTATTTCTCTCACTCTGCATCTTACAGCAAGATTCAATGTACGTAATTGAACTGTTCAATAAACCATTGTCACGTTGTTTTTGCGTTGCCAAACTAACGCCTTGCAAGTTCATTCTGCCTCAGCTACATGACAGGAACTGTTGTCACTCGTCCAGTAACATAATTCCATTGTCCAAATTATCAGTTTCCATATTCGCGAAAATCTCTTACGCTAGACTTGTTAGACCAAATTACAACCAATTCTGATGCTGGACATATTATTAGCGAAAGGTGATAGCCAATGGCTTACAGCACTTACGAAGATAAAGCGCCGTATATTAGGTCCCTCTTGCGTTAGAGCTTTATTGATAGCTCTGCTTTTTCTAATAGCTACACTCATTCGCTGACATATGTTCCCGCTAACGATGAATTGCAGAGCAAAGTTACAGTACGAAATGTGCGACCTTCCATCACATGTCTTGTCTGTGCATGTTCTTAAATTTAGAAACATTGATGACATGATTTTACATATGACAGCACTTTTCAGTAAATATGTCTGAGATTCATCTTAGCAAGAAGACTTTATGTTACTCTTTATTGGGTGTTTCCAAAGGGCCTTGAAGTCGACTAAATAAAGAAAACGTCAAATATACATCGCATAAATGCGTCTGCCATAGCGCTTGCTATAACTGGTTTATAGACAGGACAAGTTGGAAATTGTTTGCACTCATCACATCAAAAAATAAATGTGAACTATATATAGCTGGAAGGCCCAAAGCCAATTATTACCATGCCTCTAATGGAACAAAGTGTTCAGAGAAGAAGTTTTTTTAATCAGGCATCGTAACCTAACTCACCTTTATATAATTACCTTAGCTCAATCCACGCTAAGCGTATGAGAAAGGAGCAAGAAATTTCAATAAAAATTATTGAACAATAAGTTCAATAAT
Organism: Dermacentor silvarum; assembly: GCF_013339745.2. NCBI lineage: Eukaryota > Metazoa > Arthropoda > Arachnida > Ixodida > Ixodidae > Dermacentor > Dermacentor silvarum. Next base: position 162,818,329 of record NC_051162.1, on the reverse strand, counting down.
TTTCCCACATTAAATATTTCGATTACGATTCACATTGAGCAAAAGAAAGGGCACATTATGTAGAAAACTGCCTTCAGGTATAGAACAAAAGCAAAAAAAGATGTATCTTTTTGCCGCAAACTTTTTACTCTCGAAAGTGTTACAAATGTCACGAATAAAATATTGACGGTGATTACCATTATCAGCTTTTATTTCATGGGATCCCGAAGTATGCCGAATTCAATTAACGAAGCTTTTGCGAGATGTTTTGTAGTTTAATAATTTTGACACGCGGTTAAAAATATTATTCAAGTAGAACCCTTCCCTTTTGGGATGTTTATCCTCCTTAATTCGATAAAGCAATTAGACGGTATCGCATACGTAATATTGTGGCCAAAGAAAGAGAAAGCGTGATGGTAGAGAGGAAGAGGCGCCATTTTCTGCAGCCCGTTAGGGTACACGTATCAGTTCCTCGGGACGGGGAGGAGGGGGGGGGGGGGGCACATACACTGCAACCGGGCTGCAGTGCATGTGCCTGTTTCTCTCGCGCTTTGATGATGATGATGATGATTTATTGGCATCCCCTTTGAAACGGGGTGGCGACAAATAGTCACCTAGCCTGCTTGATTTAATCAGGTATACTACACATGTTCTTTATCTAGCATTTTTGTATACCTTTTTCAAAAATTTAGCTTGTACCGCTGCCTATGATTTTAAGAGATCAGGTCGTATCCATCTTTTCCCTGCTTTTTTTCCACCAGTACTCTAATCGTCTCTTGCTGATCTCTACGGCTGATCTGTTTATGTTTCCTTCCACTTTAAACCCAAGCGCTTCTGGGAGTTGCACGTTACCTACGGTTCTCGCTGGGTGGATCCCGTCGCATTCCATTAGGATGTGCTGAGTGGTCTCTGGATCTTTACTGCAGCATACACATATCTCATCTAGTTCCGAATATTTGTTCCGATATGTTTTCGTCCTTAGGCAACCGGCTCGAGCCTCAAATAGCAAGGCACTGCCCTTTGTGTTATCGTACAGATTTTCCCTTCTAATTTCTTTCTTCTCATTCTTGTAAATCTCCATTGTCCTTTTCGTTTCCATTCTTTGCATCCAATTCACAGTCTCTATTTCTCTCACTTTCTTTCTGATGACCCCTGGTTGTCTATTTACAGTTTCGATTATCCTGTACTTGGTTGCCAACTTCCTTGACCTCTTCCTCCATTCTGTGTCCACGCTTTTCATGTAGAGATACTTGTGCACTTTAGCCGCCCATTTATTTTCATTCATGTTCCTGAGCCTTTCTTCAAAACTAATTTTGCTTTGTGCTTCTCTGACTTCAAAAGAGGCCCAACCCATGTCTCCATGCACTGCCTCACTTGTCGTATTACCGTGTGCTCCCAAAGCCAACCGGCCTACTGATCTTTGGTTAACTTCCAAACCCGCCAATATATCCGATTTTAAGCATATAATGGCATTTGCGAATGTTAGCGCTGGCACCATTACTCCTTTCCAGATTCCACGCACCACCTCATACTTATTGTGGCCCCACAGTGCTCTGTGTTTCATTAATGCTGCATTCCGCTTCCCCTTTATTTTCAGATTATCTTGGTGGTTGCTTGAGTAATTCTTTCCTTCGTTTATGTGTACGCCGAGGTACTTATATTGCTTCACTATGGGTATTACTTGCTGTTGAATTGACACCACGAAGTTACTCGTGTGTTCATTAAAGATCATAATCCCTGATTTCTCTGTGCTAAACTTAAGGCCTAGATTTGTCGCTGCGTTCCCACAGATATTCGCAAGTATCTGTAAATCTTTTTTATTGTCCGCTAGTAGCACAATGTCGTCTGCGTACATCAATCCAGGGACCTTCTGTTGCACCATTTGTCCATTACGCATGTAGGATAAATCAAAACCTAGTTCGCTGTTTTCCAGTCGTCTTTCGCTTTGATCTACACACATCGCGCCATCTAGAGGTGTGTATGCGAATCCCCTCTCCTTGTCCGTCCTAACGTTGATAATTATCTGGTCGCCGCCCAGCCCTACATGGCTGCGCAGTAGCTATCGCATCGGTCTGTTGTGATGGAGGACCCAGGTTCGATGTGGACCAGTGCCGAATTTTTTCGTGTGCTCCTTTTATTACGATAGCAATCATGTGGACACTTCAACCGGATTTCTGCCGTCGCCGACGTCGTCGCCGTCGCCGTGAGGTTCCGTATATAGTCCAAGGGCGATAAAATCGTCGCCGCGCGCCGTATGCGCGAGTGAAAGCGCGGGGGACGCGCGCTATCATGGAGAGCGAACGCACAGCGGAAAGTAAACGCGACCTTCGTCGCGCGAAAGGCCGTGGTGGTATGGGAGGGAGGGAAGCGGGGCGACGCTGGGCTGCGGCACCAAATGCGTATCTTGCAACTGGGCGCGAGGGGAACTGGCCACTCAATCTCCCACGCGAAAGCAAGAAACCGGGAAAGCAGTGCGGGAGGGAGGGGGTGGGCAGCTTCTACTCTGCCAACAACCACGCTTGTACTTTGCCCGGCTGTGGCGGTCGCCCGCACCGTCCCTTAAAAGCGATCTCCACACGGCTCTGACCTTTGTATGCACTGTGCATTCGCCGATCAGTTTCCGTTGAAGCGATAGACCACACGAACCTTCGCTCGCTGCGGCGGCTGCGCTTGCTGCCAGCGTTCTGACAGTCGCTGTCTGCAATCATTGAGTGCGATCTATTCACCACGCTTTTTAATTCAGTTAGTAAGCGAATGTGTCAAAGTTTATGCAGCCGATAAAACTACTATCCCTACTCCGAATAGCTCTCTACTAATTGCTATCGCAATTGATGCTTCGCTTTTCGGGCGAAACTGCGACATTTTTTATTACAACTGCATCCACTACGCTGTTTATTGCAATGAGGTTAGACACATTCCATAAGCCGCAAAGAGAGGAAGTTGGTTTTGAATGCTAGTCGCAATAAAAGCAGGTCTTAGTGAAGTCGGATATCTAGAAGGGGTAGTTCGCGAGGCTTTTAGAATTGTATCACCTATCGAATGCTGTGACTCGGTTGTATTTTTCAAGTCACTCAACAAACTCATCGCCGCCCATCCCAGCGGAAACTTCAAAGAAGAACTGACGGCTGTCAAATGTCCATAGATAAATGCCTCTGCTTGGAATGGATGGATGGAAACAACTTTATTAAAAATCCGGCGAAGTTTAATGACCTGGGCTTAGGTCTCCCTTTAGGGGACCTTGCAATGGATAGTAGTGCGACGTGTCGGGGTTGTCGCAAATGGACCAGGTAGAAAACGATTGGATCGTGTGGCGACCCGAGCGAAGTTCTAGAGCAAGATGGTGAGAGGGAATTGGAGAACGCGAAGTACTTTTACCATTTCTAAAGAACCACCTTTACTCAAGACAATCCTACGCTATGGCGTTGACCCTGCTCTGATGGTGATATGTAGAGATCAGGAAGCTAAAATTAGGTGCTACCCGTGATGATTGTGTATTAACTTGAAAGGGTGGAATCCGCTTATTGCGTTCAAAGGACAGATAGAAAGGTTTATTGAATAAATTCGAACGTCGTCCAGAGGCGTCATCACCTCCCCGCTACCGGGGCAACAGTCATGTGACAGAAATCCTCAGTCAATGATTCATGTCGCCTTATCTACCTCTTTAGCTCACAGCCCAGTCAACACTACTTATTTGCTGACAAGGTTCCCATCACGGATTCCCACTAGTGAAGTGTGCGGCTGAGGCTGAGGAGAGGGCCGGTATGCGGGAGCATTCCCAGATAATGTCATATAGTGGCGCGTATATGTCGCACTAGGAGCATTTATTAGGGTACAAAGACGTGTAGCATGGAAGAGGTCAATATAGAAGAAGGTGTTGGCCTGAAGTTGTCTTCAGGCAACTGCTTCTTCCAGGCCAGGTGACTTGTGTTGTGGTGGGTCATCGTGCCGTGATAATCGGTAAGTATGGCGTGCTAATAAAGAGGTATGGGTTTCACCCTAGTTATCGAAAGAGCAACGTTAGGGGGTGATTTGGTAATGTGCTCGCAAAGTAACCACAGCGGTGGCCTAGCGGTAGAGCATACACCTCGTATACGGGAGGTACCGAGTTCAAATCCCGGTACCGCCGGGAACGCGCCGGCTTTTCTAATGGGTAGAGATGATGTTCCCTGGCGTGGTGCTCGGCTTTCGTAGGGATTTACATCTCGAAAGCAGGTCCAATAGAGATTTCAGGAGTGGTCTCTGGGCGCCTCTTGTCCAGCCACAGATGGCCTTGTTGAAGAGCATCCGCCGTGGCTGAGGAAGGCAAGTGCTGCCGCCGGGTACCTAACTGTAAAATAGGTACAAGCGCGCTCCCGGCCTGATGCTCGGCCATTATGGGAGCTCAACGCTTGGAAAGGGGTGTTTGTCCTCAACCCGAAGGCCTCCCAACCCCGATAGGTGCTTGGGGCACAACATGGGAAATGGCCGCAATGAAAGTAGCCCAAACGTCACTTTTTTTGTGCTCACGAGGGTTTCGAAGGGAAATGAGGGCGCAGGCTACTTTGCCACGCGTATCACCCCTGAAGGAAGCCGAACGCCAGGCCGGGGTGCGCTTGTTCCTATTTGAACCAGTGGGTGCCCGGCTGCGGTGGAAATCAAACCCACAACCTCCCGCAGCCGAGGAGGGTGCTCTACCACTAGGCCACGGCTGTAGCAGCCTTTATTTTCAAGAAAATAAATTTGTAAAAGAGATGACACACCTACTCCATTTGTGCAGGAAACCTAATGCCAGGTGCTTGTTCACGGATGAATACGTACAATACCCTACGAATGACACAGAACTTGAGAAACAAAGGACTGATAAGTGTAAGAGGTACCTCCCTAGAAACGAAGCAATCCTGGGCGTTGAGGTGAGGTGATTTGTTCCATCGAACTGAGAGGGGTCTGTTATGAAAATGCCGGCGAATACTTTTCACAATAGCATACTGAAACGGCCTGTGAAGCTGCACGCATTCTCATCAGATCAGACCACATACAGAATTCTAGCTCCGTTAATAGATGGCGCGTAGCGCTTTTGTTGGCCACCGCAGTTGAGTGTGTTACGCTTAGCGGCACTTTTACCCTCGGCATCAGTGTTTTCATAAAATAGAAGCACCACTGTAGCCTAATATAAAGCTGTACATTTTGTATTCTCTGTCGTATAGGGACGCTTACGCATCGCATTGTGGGCACTTATTCATACACTGCTGGACTGGACCGGACAAACTTTATTTGGGTCCTGCAGGACGCGCTTAGGGCATAGTGGGCGTCTCCCACGTAGGGACCGACAGGGAATACCTCGCGGCCGCTTCGTGGGCCTGCTGGACGTCGTGGGCCTGCTGGACGAGGCCCATTGCTGGTCGGCGAGAAGCGAGCTTCTGAGGGACTTCTCCCACTTGTCCGAGGTAGAGTCGGGATGAGCGTTTCTACACTCCCAGAGCATTTGTGTGAGTGTCGCCGTGTATCCGCACGAGGGGCACATGTCGCTGGGGTACGCGTCAGGATAGAGAATGTGGAGTTTGGCGGGGTTTGGGTACGTGTCTCTTTGTAATAAGCGTAGGGTTAGCGCTTGCGGTCTGTTAAGTTTGGGGTGTGGGGGCGGAAAGATGCGGCGTCCAAGGTAGAAGTGTTTGGTGATTTCATTATACGTAATGGGTGCATCCCGGTTGATCTCTATCTCGGCGAGGTGGGGTTGCCCTGGGACGGCGCGGTCAGTAAGCGCAGGCGCTGCGTCGTGGGCGATCTCGTTGAGGTTTGGCGGGGCACCCGGCACCCGTCCGAGATGGGCGGGGAACCAGATGATGGTGTGGTGCTTGAGAGTACTCTTATCCGCGCTGCGGAGGATGCGTAACGCTTGGTCCGAGACGACACCGCGTTCGAAGGCTTTGATGGCCGGTCTGGAGTCGCTGTAGATGACATTCCGTTTGCTGTCGAGCATAGCTAGGGCTATGGCTACTTGCTCCGCTATTTCGGGCTCTCGAGTGAGGATCGTGGCGGAGTTGAGGATCCGCTGCGAGGATGAGACCGCGACCGAGGCGAAGGCTCGGTTGTTGCGATAGGCAGCGGCGTCCACGAACGAGACATCGTCCGTTTTCATGTCTATGCGCCTGAGAAGGTCGGTCGCTCGCGCAAGGCGCCTGCCTCGGTTTAGGTCGGGATGCATATTTCGCGGAATGGGAGTGATCGTGATAAGGTCTCGGATCTCGCGGGGGACTGACGTCAAATCTGGGGGATCCCTGGTCATCGAGGAGAAAAAGCCGAGCTCGCGCAGAATGTGGCGGCCCGCCTTGGTGGTCGTGAGTCGGATCATCTGCGTTCGCTCCTGAGCCTCGGTGATCTCTTCTAGCGTGTTGTGCACGCCGAGCTCGAGGAGTTTATACTTGGAATTGGCGATAGAGGGCCGAGGGCTCGTTTCACAACCTTTCGAATAAGCGCGTTGCGTTTGTCGCGCTCCGCACGTAGCCAATTGGGTATGGCGGCGACATAGGCAAAGTGGCAGAGAACAAACGCATTGCTGGGTTGTGTAGTTATCAGTTTCTGAAAGCAATTGAAGGCTGAATGTAACTGCGCGAAACACAAAAAGATGCAGGTGAACATCACAGGGCTCTACGCCCAAACGAGCCTAATTTGGGAAAGGTGGTGTATATATATATATATATATATATATATATATATATACCACCTTTCCCAAAATATATATATATATATATATATATATATAAGCGCTAACTCTGCAGTGCATCATCGTCTTCATTTGTGTATACCCATGCTCATAATCATCATCATCATTTGTCGGGTTGGTGCTCGTTGGCTGTCTCGCGCTGTGTTGAAATACAAGAGCTCTGCCTTCGTCCCGGGCGTCGTCTTACAAGTGGTGGAGCGTGCGTTGATTTCCCCATCCTCTTGCTCTACCGGTCACCCCTGGAGCTCCGCTTGGGTCGTTGGTTGTGCTCGCCAACACCAGTCATGGCACAAACCAACGCATCCACTGCTGCCACCACCCCGGCTCAACCAGCTTGGCCAATTTGGTCCGTCACCGCACCGCAACGTGACCCTCAGGTATTTTCTGGCCTTTGCGGCGAAGGCGTGGAAGACTGGCTTGACCATTACGACAGGGTGAGCGCTTACAACCATTGGGACGAGGCACACAAGCTCCACAATATTGGTTTCTATCTGAGGGAGGTCGCCCAACTTGTTTTTTGAACCATGAACGCTACTTCGCTGATTGGTCAGCATTTACTGCGCAGCTGCGTCAGATATTCGGCACATCTGCTGGGTGCTCCGAAGTAGCAAAACAGAAGCTCGCTACCCGCATCCAGGGAGCCGAGTAATCTTATACCTGTTACATTGAAGAGGTTGTAGCTCTCTGCCGGCGCTCTCAGAGTGACATGTCCGAAGTGGAACGTATCCGCCATATCCTGAAGGGCATCAACTCGGTTGCCTTTAACGTCCTTGTTATTCAGAGCCCCACTTCAGTTAGCGACATCATCACGACTTGCCAACGCCTTACCACGATCTGCTCCTTTCGTCTTCCACGCGCCTCCTGCGACGCTCACCTTACCGACAACGACGAATTGCGAGCGCTCATCCGCATCATTGTGCGAAAGGAGCTTGACGGACATGCTCCGGCCAACACCGTCATTGCGTCTCTGCGCGCTCCTACTCCCATTAAAGAAGAACTGGGGCGCGATCTTGTACGCGTTCCAAAATGGAACGCAGATGGATCGAGCCGCGCACGATTGGCCAATTTCAACCGCGACGTTCAAATTGACCAATCGTGTGCGGCTCGATGGAACGGAATGCCTCCGTTCCATTTTGGAACGTCCATGACAAGTGACAGACGTTCCCGGTCCCGTGCGCCTGTGTGTGCACCTCCTTACGCCGAGATTACATCGCGGCCTGTGGTACCCCTTCCATCTCAACCTGCTGCCATTGTCTGCGACCACCTGGCCTCGATGGCAGCGAAGGCCCCCGTGCAACCACACGACACTACCTGGCGCCCTTCCCGCCCAGTATGTTTCTACTGTCGCATACGTGTTCATTTATCTCGTTTCTGCTGCCGGTGCCAGCAAGATGAACGACGTGGCTATTCCGCCTATGAAAGAGACTATGTGCCCAGATCTGACACCTACGTTCCAGGACCTTATAAATCCTCGTCACGTCAGTCGCCCTCACCTCCGTTGTCCCAAGGCATGTCCCAGTCTTCTCGGTCCCCCCGTCGTCGTTCCCTGTTACCGTTCCGCCATACTTCATCGCCCTTGCGTCCTGCCTCCAATTCTTTCGACAACCATTCGGAATACTTGACGCTGCAGTTTTGGGGGAGAAACTGCTTGTTCGGGAACTGTCCCAATTCCTCCTGCTCGCCCGACTCTATTCCTCGCGGTTTGTGTGGAAGGTGTTTCCGTCGACGCTATTATAAACACTGGCGCCACCATCTCTGTTATTCATCGCGAACTATGCTTACGTCTAGAAAAGTGCAAACTCCGTATGTTGGCACGGTCTTATGTGGCGCCCATGACAGTCCGATTTATCCTACCAGACAGTGTACTGCTCGTATGCCCATCGACGGAATTCGTCATCATATACAGCGTACTGTGCTTTCGTCGTGCGCTCATCCGATCATCTTAGGCTGGGATTTTCGTCTGCTGCATCTGCTGTCATGTCGTGCGGACAACCACTTGTACATATTACGGACACCGAGCGCTCTGACGCTGCCGATTCCTCGCCGCCTCACCTTGTCACAGCGGCAGATTTTGTCCTTCCACCCGGCCAAGCCCGCATTCTTACCATTAGATCAAGAGAAAATATCCGCGGCGACGCAGTGGTTTTCCTTTCTCCGCACTCCATTTTTCGGGGAATCGCCATCGCCTCTTATGTAGTGCGATTCTCACGCGGCTGTGCCAGTCTGACCGCCTACAACCTGACATCAGAGCCACTTCTGCTGTCGGAGGGGTCCACCGTTGCCATCCTTATCGACGCAGCACCAGTATGTGTCGTCACTGCTTCGCCTGTTTGGTCCTTCGCCGAGTGTACGCCCACGGACGTTTCACCCAGTGCTCTCAGGGCCACTGTGAGTTCAGATCTCAGCCCAACCCAGACTGAGGCCTTGCTGACCATCCTAAGGAAACACCAAACTTGATTTGACGTTTGTTCGGATGGCTTGGGTCAAGCAACCGTGACCGGTCATTGCATCGAAACAGACGGATCCCGCGTCATTCGTCGCCGCCCTCACCGTGTATCGTCTGCTGAACGAAAGCTTATAGAAGACGAAGTCAACGACATGCTCGCGTGTAACGTTATAATGCCTTCAGCAAGCCCTTGGTCGTCTCCTGTTGTCCTAGTAAAAAAAAAGGATGGTTCGGTACGCTTTTGCGTCGATTATAGGGCACTGAACGAAATTGCCCGTAAGGATGTCTATTCTATGCCTCGTATTGGGGATGCTCTGGATACCTTAAAAGGTGCCGAATACTTTTCCAGCCTCGACCCGCGTTCTGGATATTGGCAGATACCGATGCATGAGCCCGACAAAGAGAAAACGGCGTTCGCAACACCTGATGGCCTTTTCGAATTGAATGTAACGCCTTTTGGTCTCTGCAATGCGCCAGCCACATTTGAACGAATGATCGATACCGCACTGCGCGGCCTCAAATGGCAAACCTGCCTGTATTACCTGGACGACATTGTCATCTTTTCGTCCAGCTTCTCCCAGCACCTAGAAAGTTTAGACGACGTTCTCACGTGTCTCGCCAAGGGCGGTCTCGAGCTCAATTCTAAGAAGTGTCGATTTTTGAGCCGCAGCATCAAGGTATTAGGTCACGTGGTCTGCAAGCACGGCATTGAGCAAGATCCCGACAAGGTCGCTGCTGTACAACTTTTTGCAACACCAACCACACCTAAAGACCTTCTCAGCTTTCTCGGATTAGCGTCGTACTTCCGCCGCTTTGTCCGTGGTTTCGCGACTATCACAGCTCCTCTTCATAAACTCCTGACCACGAACACACCCTTTACCTGGACGGATGAATGTGAAGGCGCCTTTCAGACCCTCAAGCGATGCCTCACGTCAGGACCAGTGCTTCTTCACTTTGATCCCATAGCCTCTACTATCCTACACACTGACGCAAGTGGCATGGTATCGGCGCTGTCCTGCTACAGCGGAACCACGCGTCTGATGAGCAAGTCGTGGCCTACGCGAGTCATACTCTTTCTCCTGCTGAGCGAAACTATACTATCACTCAACAAGAATGCCTTGCCATGGTGTCGTCCATACAAAAGTTTGGTCCCTATTTATATGGCCGCCAATAACAATTGTGACTGACCATCATGCTCTGTGTTGGTTGTCCTCCCTGAAGAATTTGTCCGGACGCCTCAGCCGTTGGGTGCTGCGTTTGCAGGAGTACGACTACACTGTCACATATAGGTCTGGCAGGCAACACCAAGATGCTGATGCTTTATCTCGCTGCCAGCTGACGACAAATGCCCATGTCTCACCTTCTATGCGTTCGGCACCACCCAGCCAACGATGGCCCCGGTACGGTTAGTGACCTCGGTAGACATTATGCCATCAGGAGACATCGCCTCCCTCCAACGTTCCGATACATACTGCCGCACAATTATCGACTGGCTCACTGGCTTATCATGTCCTCCCAACAGCCGCTTAAGACGACAACTTGCACCATTTAAACTTCATGCTGGATGATTATTTCGGCAAGTTTACCACCCTACCTGTCACCGATGGTTCCCACTCGTCTCTCGCGCACCTCGACTGCAAATTTTACAAGCGTTTCAGGACGACGCAACGGCTGGCCACTTAGGATTTAACAAAACCTACGACCACATTAGGACTCGCTGTTTTGGGCCTGGCCTGTCTACTAGTGTTGCCAAGTACGTCAGTTCGTGTGCGTCATGCCAACATTGAAAACATTCGACCTCTCCTCCCGCCGGCGGTTTACAACCATTACCGTGCCCGTTCGTTCCCTTCGAATTCGTGGGTATCGACTTATACGGACCCCTTCCGCTTACACCCGCGGGTAACCGCTGGATTGTCACCGCTGTGGACCACCTCATTCGCTAAGCTGAGACAGCAGCTCTTCCTTCTGGTGCGGCCTCTGAAGTCGCCGATTTTGTCCTGCACGCAATTATCTTGCGCCATGGTGCACCTCGTATTCTTCTAAATAACCGTGGCAAGACATTTCTTTCCCATGTTCTTGCTGAAGTCCTGCAGGCCTCAAACACCATCCATAAGACCACCTCAGCGTATCATCCCCAAACCAATGGTCTTACCGAGCGTTTCCATCGAACTCTGTCCGACATGAATTCCATGTACGTTAAACCCAACCACACAAACTTGTACAATATACTTCCTTTCGTCACATTGGCTTCTTATACTGCCGTTCAACGCACTACAAATTACAGCCCCTTTTCCCTCGTGTATGGCCGTGCACCGTCTTTTGTTTTGGACACCACCTTTCTCTCTACGTCGTCTGTCTCATTCGTGTCTCTACCAGAGGAGTTCGCCGCCCGCGTCGCCCACTGCCGCGAAACTGCACGCGCCAACACCGCAAGCATTCAGGACAAGAGGTCAGTCCGTTGGGATGCGACCCGTTGTGTCATTTCGTTTCATCCAGGCGACGAAGAGCTCTGTGAAAAATTTCTTCATAGGTATCGCGGCCCATATACCGTGCTTGAAAGACCATCTGCCGTGGACTATCGCGTGGCTCCTGTTACCTCGGTTACTGACCGCCGTTTCCACAGCACTGAAATCGTTCACGTCTCTCGCCTGAAGCCGTATCTTCGGCGTTTGTACAGTTTCTGACTCGCTGCCTTGCCGACCGATTTCGTGAAGGGGGAAGTTAGTGTGACCGCTAACTGAGCAGTTAGTTCATCATAGTCTTCATCTGTATATACCCACCCTCATAATCATCATCATCATTTGTCGGGTTGGTGCTCGTTGACTGTCTCGCGCTGTGTTCAAATACAAGAGCTCTGCCTTCGTCCCGGGCGTCGTCTTACAATATATATATTATGTGGAGAAAGTGCTATATGTTCTTCTACTTCCACCATAGAATGGTGAAAGTAGAGGCAGGTACGGTAGCACGTGACACAACACTGTCTCTACCAATGGCGACGGAGCAGGACGTGAGCAGCGACTCGTGTTCAGTGCGTTGCTCCCTTTGCACGTGCCATCCACACCGGTACAGCTATTTCCCAGCGGTAGGTCTATTCGGTGCACCTCCACCATTTGAACCAGTGCACGAATTGCTGTACGGTGTCATTTATTGTAACGGTGCAGAAATAACGTCCTCTTAACCGTGCCTTTGTTTCAAGAAGTACAACGGAGCTGGAAGCCTGTTTGACGATTTGGCTGCACCCTCTATATTCATGGTACCGATTTGGTGCACACGTCTCGATCCGAACAAGCAGTACAGCAGACGACGCAGTACAACAGCGTAAACACCGTCCAAACCGCTCTTACGCGTGTCTGCTATCCAACGCGAGGAGTCCTATTTACGTCGCGCGTGTCGCCCTGTCATGTTGCGTATTACAGCGAAGGTGTCTGTAGCTAGGATCCCGGGATTTCTTCGTGGCGTAACATCGACGAAAAACAATAGTGCGCCGATCCCGGCGGTAGTGCAGGGCAGGGCAATGGCTCATACCCCGTAATCCAGATGCTACAAGCAGTGACTCATCAGTGGGTCATACCTCCGTAAGCAAACAAATATGCAATGGCTCATACCCCCGTAAGCCAAAGGCCACAAGCACACAGCAAAGTGAAGCGACCAGTGCATACACTCAATATCACGCATACAACATACAGAACAGTATGCATTTCATTAAACTACAAGCTCAAAACAAGCATCGTGACCCCATAACTGATGATAAGGAGCTCCTGATAATAATGCGAAGCACGTAGCGGTCCCTGCGTAAGTTTCGCTGTAAAGATTGCTGTTGCGCAAGCTTCCGCGGCGATGGCAGGTTGCGACATGGGAAGTGACGTCGCTAGCCTTTCATTATATGAATAAAACAACCAGCCTAGCAACTGATTTCAATGTTGTTGTAGCCCTGCTATTGGTGGTGGCGTGCTGTCAAATTAACCATTACTCTAGCATTACCGTCATTACTCTAAAGCCATAAAGCATTGCATACTCACCTCAGCAATTGTAGGGGTGGTTTTCAACAGCTTTGCTGGACATCCACTGTCGCGGGACGGCGATGGCGAGTCAATTCTGTTTTTTTTTTTGCCGTATCCCGCAATTCCGTCGTTTATCCTGATCAAACTGATGCTATTTAAGAATCAACAACACAATATCGGTCAGCGCCGGTAGTTTTCTTGAATTCTGCAGTGCCCTCTAGAAGCGAGCAATGAAATTAAAGGAAGAAAGATCGCCCGCATGTATGTTTGTCAGCGAAAACACGGCAAGTTGAGACATTTTCTACGGCGCACGTTGACTGATCCTCCTTGACGTAAAACCGGTTATTCATTATTCCAACACATACCAGTCATGCACGTTTTGAAGAGCAAAATGACCTATGAACCAGCCATATATCTGCGATTCGGAGCCATTCAATCTTGCCGAACTCCTTTACGGGGCTCGGCCATCATCATTGTGCCGAAAGTAGGACAATAAGTTATCGTTTATATTCATTTATAGCTTGTTTTAGTAGTGGATGTTTCAATACGAAGTGTGTATATTATTCTTTTTTAATTTTGATGCATTTTTATTTGATATGTCAACCTTTTACCAAACAGCCATTCGGACTGTGTGCGTTTATTTGCGTCTCTGGCCCCAAGTCTTCCTTTCGACTACTGGAACCGAACGGAACACCCTGCGACAAGACTGATTCCTCAAAGGTAACGATTGCCGTTTTTGCCCTTACCTTTCACTCAAAAGTTACTCAGTCCAAACACAAAGCCCATCAAGTGCCGACTATCAGTATGTTGGTCAAAGTACCCTAATAGTCAACCATGCTCGTCACTTATAGATTAAGCTCTGGAAAGCTTTATTCCAAGCAGTAGGTGTAAAACGCGCACCAAATACCACTCGCTTTTGTAGTAAATTATAAATTTCCTTGTTATTCGTCAGTTGCGTTTTAGTCTTATTGCAACTTGATGTGCAGAATTATGACCTGCAAGCATGGAGGAGGAGGAAAGACATTTATTGAAAAAAGTCGCGGTTTCGCCCGAAAGGTGAAGCGTCAATTGCGATAGCAAATTAGTAGAGAGCTATACGGAGTAAGAATAGTAGTTTTATCGGCTGTATAAATTTGCACACGTTTGCTTACTAACTGAATTAACAAGCATGGTGTCAGCGTGCACAAGCAAACATGAATAGATCCTACTCGACGACCGCAGACAACTGCTGTGAAAACGCTGGCGTGAGCAAGCGCAAAAGCGAGCGAATGTTCGTGCGGTCTATCACTTCAACGGAAACTGAGCGGCGAACGTACAGCGCATACAAAGTTATGAGCCGTCTGCAGATCGCTTTCAAGATACGCTGCGGGCGACGGCCGCAGCCGCGCAAAGTACAAGTACGCAATGGCGGGCAGAGTAGAAGCCGCCCCCCTTCCCTCCCGCGCTGTCTTCCCACTTTCCTCCTTTCGCGTGCGAGACTGAGTCGCCAGTTTTCCTTGCGACATTGGTGCCGCAGCACAACGTCGCACCCGCCTCCCTCCCTCCCTTCCCCCCACGCGTTTCGCGCGACGGTCGCGTTTGCTCTCCGCCGTGCGTTCGCTCTCCGTGAAAGCGCGCGTCCCTCGCGCTTTTCCACTTGCACATGCAGCAAATGGCGTGCGGCGACTATTTTATCGCCCTTGGACTTTCTACGGAACCTCACGACGGCGACAGGCGGCGACTGCGACGGTGACGCCAACGGCAGCAATCCGCTTGAAGTGTCCATATAATTGCTATAGCAATAAAAAAGTACATGCAGGTGTCTTCCTGCTGGTGCTGGGAGGAGAGCGTAGGAGAGGCCCCAGTCAAGGACGTGTTGGAGAAAGTGTGGCGGAATGCCGGAAGTCACGTGCTGTTTTTCGCAAAGGGGCACTGGGACTGGTACTCCAAACGTCAACGTCGCCATGGCAACCGCGCTCCTAAAGCTCTCGCTGCTGCTCTCGATCTCTGAAAATAGAGATAAAATTTTGCCGCCGGTGTCCTCGCTGCACGTTCTGTTCGCGAGACAAGCTGACTTTTCAGTATGCTGCGTAAGCTTGAAAGTTGCCCTTAGGGTCTATGAGTGTGAGTGTCAGCCGGTAACAGAGACACTCAAGTAATCTCCGTCGTCACCGTCGTCTTCTTCAACGTTCCACAGAAAAACAGAGGAGTGCCTCTGCTTCACTGAAACTATTGCAGTAGTTTCGTAGGCTTTGTTCTAACACACGTCCGCAGCACACACTTCCTGCGTCTCGTAACAGTGTAAGTTCAAAGCTCGCGTTTATATGCTCCGCCGAGCTGATTGGAAGCGCTAAGGCACACCGACATGGCTGCACGTCCGGCTTCAAAAACGTGACGTCAGGGCCTCAGCTATTTTAAAGCGAAAGCTGTATATGGCTAGGCGAAACGAAAAACCGTTCGTCCCATGTTTCTCTAAACGTCTCCATTGGCTGCGCCGTCAGTTACGTCGTTCTCTACGTCACACCCAAGCGCGCGCGCCATTGGCAGCGCCGTTAGTGACATCGTTCTGCGTCGTACCTGCTCTGCCCGCAACACCGGCTCCTCGGCTCGCCGTTGTCGCATGCGTTCGATATCTCGAGTTAGTTCGGCGTCGTGGTTAGCAGTGTGCGCCCGCCATTGGCTCTTGCGTTCCTCTTAGCGATTTCAACGTGGACTTTTCGTCGCAGCCGAAGCCAAAGCGGGAGTTGCTCAAACTCAGCCTGCTCCTCGGCGGAACGCACCACGCGAGGTCTTCCCACCCGCACGCCGAAACTGATCTGAGGCGAGGGAAGCCCGGCGGAGCACGCGCCAACCCCCTTTCCTTCCCTTTCCCTCCCAGTGACACACCAACAAATCCTAATTGGTCCCGCGCGTCACGTGATCCGGCGCCAGCACAGCATTCTCCCCACCTGCTCGCCTCTGGGAGGTGCCGGGTTTTTAGCGTGACACCACCAGCACCGCCGACACTTGTGAGGCAATACAAGCTTCGCTTGAAAAGTTACAAGGACGTTTGACTTCGTGAACGCGGGTTACGCGCAACGCGGTCGCTACATTAATCTCGACGATGCGACGCCTAGTGGGCCACGGGGAAAGCGCATATTGCTACACAAGCAAAGACGAGACGCCAGGAACATGCACAGCAACCACCGCGACGTTGAAGCACAAACGGAAACGACGCGAACGCGATCGCTACATTTCGTCTACACCTTCTCTGTACATCCACTTCCACAGGGCGGAATGGAGGTGGATTTTTAACAGCATAGCTGTTTAAGCTCGAGGTTCGGCTACAAGTCGTTCGCAGAAACTCTGACAAGCTATGACGCCACTGTGTTGCCTAGCAACCACTTGGCACAGCTCCACCTGACTCGCGCTAAGCCCAGCTCTGACGTCACTATGCGTCGCCTAGCAACCACCTGGCATGTCTGCGCCCGGCCGCGCCACACTGCACCGCCGCTTCCCGTACATCGCCAAGCTTACACAGCCGTGTAGGCGGAGAAAAAAAAAAGTCGCAGTTTCACCTGAAAGGCGAAGCATCAATTGCGATAGCAAATTTGTAGAGAGCTATACGGAGTAATGATATTAGTTTTATCAGCTGTATAAACTTGGACATGCAGCAGCACCGGCAACACGCAGAACTGTTGTCGACGCCGTCGGCGTTTTGCCCGCGTTCGCTAAAAATGCGTGCGGCGTTGGTGACTGTTGCCGAAGCCTCTGATATAAATAGGCACTTGGTGCCGCGGCTAAACGTCGCCTCTCTTCCCTCTCCCACGGCCTCTCGCGCGTCGGAAGAAGGCGCGTTTGCTCTACATATATGGTGATTGTAAAAGAGGAAAGAGACGCATACTTCTGCAGCCCTTAAGTGAGCACGGCGCAGAACGCGCGTTTGTTCTCCGCCGTGCGTTCACTCCCCGTGAAAGCGCGCGCCCCTCGCGCCCTTTCACTCGCACATACAGCGTTCGGCGCGCGGCGACGATTTCATCTCCATTGACGTCATACGGAACCTCACGGCGACGGCGACGACGACGGCAGAAATCTGCTTTTGAGTGTCCATATAATTGCTATCGCAATAAAAGCCATGACGTCACTGCGCACCGCTTCGTTCGCGGCCTTCGTATAAAGCTCTATGACGCCGCGACGGCGGCACATTGCCTGTTGTCTCTGCGCCGAGCACATCGTTTGCGCCGCCTAAAAACATGGGTCGGACGAAGAAGTACGTAACCCCTGAGGAAGAAGATACTCGACGGGAAGCCCGTCGCACCACTGCTCGTGAACGAATGCAATGGCTGCGATCAAATCCGTAAAACCGTGACTGGTGAATCTTCGTCAAAGCGACAGCGAAGAGCGCAAGATCCCGAGTACCTCGCCCTTTGCAGGGAACGCTCTTGACCGAGTGATCGCAAGCGCCGAGAAAGTGATCCTGGCTACCGTGTCATGAGTAACTTCCAGCGTCAAACCTACAAGTCTATGGGTGGCGCGCACCGCCGATTTCAGCTAATGTTCTTGAACGCCGAGTTTGGTCACGGCTGCCACGTCTGCGATCGGCTTTGGTTTGACGTCAACGTGTCTACTCTAACTCGGTTCGAGACTTTAAAAAGCGCAATGTCGCCGTGCAAGTGTTGCGTGAAGCGTCTCCCGCCAAAAACGACCCCTGAAAGATGCAGGTTTGCAAAAATCTTGGCGTAACTTAGCAAAACTTCGTTAAACTCTTAGCATGACACAGCAACACATAGCAAAAACTAGGCAAAATCTTAGCATAACATAGCAATAAATAGCAAAACTCGGTAAAATCTTGGCATAACATAGTAATACCACGGCCGCTTTTTTTTTATCCAGCGGCCGTGGTAATACATGGCAAAAGCTTATCAAAACTTCGTAAACCTTGGTCGATCCCCAGCTATATACGCTGTTTTTTCAGCCTTGCACCACTAGTGCAAGCTGCCCTCATTTTAAATGTGTAAGCGTTTCTATGCTTACACAATGAGGAAACCCTTCCGTCCGTGACCTACGCCGACCACTTTCAAGATAGGGCCCGCACCAGCGACTGAATTCGCATTCGTGTTGCTTCTCGCTTCAACGCGAACTAAGCGGCAGGGAACACAGCGCACACGAATCTATCAGCACTCGGTACTCTCTCTCTCTCTCCATCGCAGATCGCTTTCTAGATGGGGACCGTGCGTCCGCTCTATACGCAGCCGCCGCACGAGTACGCTTGATCACGTGGTTCCACGCGGATGGACAAGGCGATAAAAAGTGATAACGGCTTATAATCATCGGAGCGTCATCAGTACACCTAGCGCCGCCACCTGCAGTAGTTTGCTTGCGTCATCGATTCACCTTGCGCCACAGTCCGCAGCAGTTCATGTCGCCACAGCGCTGTCGTTTATACTGGTCGGATCAAGTTTCATAACATTCTTAATGACACCGGACTGCGCGGAGGCGAGCAAGTGGCACAATGCTTATACATACTTAGGACAACTCACGGAGGAGTTTCTTCGTGACTTTTATTGTGTTTTCTTCCTGAACCGTCAAAAAGCGTGGGGCACGCCGTGCTTGCTTTGCTGTGAAGTATACCTAACTATCTGCATGCTTGTAACGCCTTAGCGCGCCGCCACCGCGTTGCGGGAAAGCGCACTTCGCTCCTGCGGCGTGTTGTGTAGTTTCTGCGTACGACAACTGAGCGCTTCCTGTTTTCTGTGCCACCATCCCAGTTAAATGTATGTATTGTTGAAAATATCTCAGGACTGGCTTGGTTTGGTTTGGTTTAATGAGAGACGCTGTAGAGGAAGGCTGCACATAATTTCGGCAACAAGGATTTATTTAACGTGCACTGGCATCACGCAGCACACGGGTGTCCGTGCATTTCGTCTCCACGAAATTTCGGCCACAGTGGCTGCGTTTCGACCCCGCGACCGTGGTCTCGATGTCTGTTGGCTTTTTTTTTTCATACATATGAATATCGTGCATCATCGAGTCGGTTCAAGCAGTCGCCTAGCAAGCGGGTCTCACGCACCCAGCCCGATCGTCCTACTGTCCGGCAGAGTCCTGGAGTGGTGCCACTCAAATCTGCTGCATTATAGTGCATACATATCGTGGGTTGCGCAGCCTACCTGGCTGCGCAATTTAGCCTGCCTGGCTAAATTAAAAAGCATGTTGCCAGCACGCACAGACAAACATAAACACATAACACTCCGTGACCACGGACACTCGCTGTCAGAACGATGGCGTCAGAAAGTGCGGCGGTAGCAGCGAGCGAAGTGACCTTCGTGCGGTCTATCGCTTCAACGCAAACTGAGCGACGAGAACACCGCACACAAAAAGGTATGAGCCGCCTGCAGATCGCTTTCAAGATGAGGCACGCGCGACCGTGCATGGGCGTGCGTGCCTCATCGTGCATGGACGCAGTTGGTGCCTGAGTAGAACACGCTGCCTAGAACTCCCTCCCGCGCTGCCTCCCCCCTTCCCTCCCTGCGCGCGCGACATACAGCCACAATCGTCGGTTCCCCATGCGCGCGGTCGCGAAATACGCAGTTGCTGTCGGAGAAAAACGCCGCCTCCGGGCCCCCCCCCCCCTCACGTCCCCCCACGGCCTTTCGCGCGACGGAAGACTGCGCGTTTCCTGTCAGCTTCCGTCTATTGCGCGCGCCAGATTGAGCGGCAATCGTCGGCTCCCCTCGCGCGTTCACTCGCACATACAGCATACGGGCGTAGCGACAGTGTTGTCTCCCTTGGACTTTATACGGAACATCACAGCGACGGCGACGGCAGAAATGCGCTTGGAGTGTCCATGTAATTTCAATAAAGAAAATCACTGGCCCTTCCACTCCGTGAAGATGGTCTAACAGCGAAACTGTGTTAGTTACACCGAGTGTTACGAGTGTTACATGTGCATGTGTCGCACGTGATGCAATTGCGTAAACACAAGTAAATACAGATCTACAACAGGAAGTTATATTGAAACGTTGCGAGGCGAGAGGATGCAGCGACTTCCGACGCTACTCGACGAGTGTCCACTTCTCTAGTCGCAACATGCCAGCTGCCGCCAGAGGCATCGGCTGCAGTGACGGACTACGCGTGCGTTCGGAGCGAACGCGGGGAAACGCGGACGGCGTCGGCAGCAGCTCTGCGCGCTGCCTCGTTGGTGCTGCGATGCGCGTTCGTTATCCGAAAGGGCGCGCCGCACAGAAACGCCTTCTCTTATACCCCTCGCCTCTCCTCGCGCCCAGCGCGGCCTCTCATTAAGCCCGACCCTCATGGAGCGAACTTCCCCGACGATGTTCGTGCGTCAGAAAATGTAGCGAAATGCGCCGCCGTGTTTTCGCCTCACCGACCCTCATGCGACGATTCACAGGCGAACGCCGCCGAGCTGCTACCAATGTGGCCAGCCGTGAATAAGGAGATTACTGTTTTTTAAATGTAACCCACACTAAGGTTTAGCATTTTACGACACTTACTCACGTCATAACTTATTGTTTTTTATTTTTTCTTGAGTTATTTTTTCCACATTTTACGCTTGGCTATTCGCAACCTCCAGAAAGCGCAGAAACAGCTTGGCTCTGCCAACATTGTGCCCATGCGGATACAGTGGGTAGTGTCATTGGACAGCTTTAGTTTAACGTAAGCCTAATAGCGGGTTAAGGTAAATAGCGTTACCGTTCCGCAAACAAACTTTGCTGAAAGAGAGTTTTAGTATAGCGTGATAGTGTAGCTTACGTGCGGGACGCTATTCCATTACGCTTTGAATTTCGCATACATAGGGCACCTAAGTAATTCTATGTGTATGTGCGTCCGGCAAGTGCGAGAAGCAGCGCAATGGAAGCCAGGAGCGCGTTGTATTTTTGCTTCCCATGTCCGCCGATCTGCAGCGAAACAGACAAGCAGTACAAGCTGTCTACAATAGCCTCCGAAATCTTCCCATATCAGAGGCCATATTACGGTGGCTAGAAGGGGGAGGTGGGTGCAACGCAGCCGTCGGAGAGCGCGGCGCGTGTTGCAGTGATTCATGATCCCGAGTGGTGGCGCGCGCGTCGACACTAAGTTGCCTCCGCTGTAGTTAGGCTGCTGTCGGAGCTTGCGAGTGCGCTCGGTTGGCATGGTTCTGATCGGTTATTTTTTGCTCCACGCTCGCTTCTGTTCGTATTCACGCTAGGGAGTTGTGCGCCCCTTGTGGTGGCAATATTTCTACACATTGCCATGCCGTAAGAAGCAATGGCAAGTCGCATGAGACGACAGACGCACCGTTTTGCGCCGGGCTGCACAACAGGCTATTTTTCTGCTAGAAAA
>NC_051162.1:162766581-162796805 GCF_013339745.2 Dermacentor silvarum | reverse complement strand
AGTTGCTATCGCAATTGCTGCTTCGCCTTTCGGGTGAAACTGCGACAACTTTATGTAGAGCAAACGCGCCTTCTTCCGACGCGCGAAAGGCCATGGGGGAGGGGGGGAGGGAAGGGAGGCGACGTTTAGCTGCGGCACCAAGTGCCTAATTATATCAGAGGCTCCGGCAACAGTCACCAACGCCGCACGCATTTTGAGCGAACGCGGGCATAACGCCGACGGCGTCGACAACAGTTCTGCGTGTTGCCGGTGATGCTGCATGTCCAAGTTTATACAGCTGATAAATCTAATATCATTACTCCGTATAGCTCTCTACAAATTTACTATCGCAATCGATGCTTCGCCTTTCAGGTGAAACTGCTACAATTTTTTATTTCCCATGTCCACCGATCTGCAGCGAAACAGACAAGCAGTACAAGCTGTCTACAATAGCCTCCGAAATCTTCCCATATCAGAAGCCATATGACCGTCGTCGCGCCTATCTCCCAACTTTACCGACAGGTGGCACTCGCATCTCAAAGAAAATTTCTCTCGCTAGGCTTAGGCGCGTTCAAAACGAGAAGCTGATCTCGAAAATTCCTCAAGTTTAGCCATAACACTCTCTCGTCGAAGCGGCATGAGACCGTTTGCGCAGTCATTTGCTACCAACGAAGTGAATTCTACAAAAACAACGCCAAATTCAGTTCGAAGCGGGCGACCGGGACCACCGCCATGTTTTACGCAAACTCAATCCCATGATGCAACGGCCGGAAGTACTCCCTCCTGATTGGATCGGGCTTGTCGCCGCGCACTGAACGCCTTCCGGCGGCGGGCGAAAATATCTATCCCCTCCAAGTCGGTGGCGCGCGTCCTGATTTTTGACGCCGGCCGACGAGCGGCCGTCCGACGAACTTTGGTCACTGAGTATGCGGCAATGTGTTCATATATGGCACCCTTCAACGAACCTCTATCACCCCAACATCAGTCACTGTAGTTGCCGGACTGGGTAAGTACCGCTGCCCAATGAAACTCTGTGACGCCGTCTTGGAGCACTGGGTATGTGCTACTTCATCTGCGCTGGTCTTCAGTTAACCTCTTTGTTGCCATCTGGGGTCTGTGGGAATGTGCCAGTAGGTGCCCTGCGCTCTTCAATGAACGTCTTTCATGCCAACTGAAGTAATTATGTATGTGCCACTGGAAACGTGCCGCTCTACAATGGCGAAAAAGTTCCCTAAATTTATCTGATGCTGGGCGGAATCGAACCCACGTCACAAGGGTTCCTCAATGACAGCAACCCGATGCTTTAGCAGGATGCACCACAAATGCCGCTTTCGCGTGCCGCTTTTCAATTAATCTCTGTCACGCCAACGAGCTGCACCACGAATGCACCGGGTATGCGCAACTCTTCGATGAACCTCTCCTCAACTTGGCTCACCGAGTATGTTCCACTGGGTGTGCGGAAAGCGAGGGGAACAATTCTCAGCGTTCGCATGCACCGGTGCTCCACGCTTCTAGTCTCGGAGGTCACGCGCGGACTTCTCGGTCGCGCCACTAGATGGTGCAGGGAGCCCAGAAAAGCGCACAAGAGTGGAGCCCGGGATTTCTTAGCGTTCGGACGCCAAGCGCAGCAGGAGGAGGCCACGCGCGTTTCTCATTTCGAAGGCCGCGCGCAAGCTTCATGGCGGCACCGCTAGATCGCGCCGAGTGTTCACATGGAAGCTTGAGACCGGGGTCCTGCTGCAGTACACGCCTCATAAATAGTACGCGAGTGTTACACGTTTGTAAAACGTGAAGGTGAAAGCCTGCCATCTGTGGAAGAAGGCGACGAAGAACACGTGATCAGTGGAACGATCGCGAGGGGCAGTATGGGAACGCTGACATGATCAGCGACATCCGAGCCAGCTGTGGAAGCAGACGACGACGACGACGACGACGAACGCGCGGGCAGTGCAGTGGCACGAGCGGGTCTCTGTGACCACGTGACGTGTACAATCAGGCACGCACTAATAGGCACAGCTTTAGTAAACCACAACCGTGGAGTAGCCTTGGCTTCAGGGAAGCGTGCTCGTTCAATGCAACGCACTACCGTCGACAGTCACTGTGAGATGGGTTCGGCCAATTGTTTTAATGAATGAAGTCATGGGCCACACATGGAGCGGATATAAGGAAGTGAAGCAGCGATTAGGTCTTGCAAGCCAATAAATTTCTTTCTTAGTAACACCACGCAAACCCGTGTATCATCTGCGTTCAGGAGAAAGCCGTAGTTGCAGCCCTAATGGCCGTACGAAAACTGAATTCATAAGTTACACAAGCTAATCTATGGGCCCCGCTCATACAGAAAGCATGGACCCCAAGAATAGAAGAAAGGACGAATCCACCGAAATTAGGAAAGTAGGACCGCGCGCTGAATTTTTAGCCTTTCGCGCAACTCCTAAAAAAACATCAATCTTCTAGCATGTGCAGAAGGATGAATTAAGAGTTCGGCCTGCAGTTGGAACTGTTCTGCAAGCTACCGTCCACTCAGAATGTTCACAAGTGTGTTTAGGAAACAGCAGTTGTTGAAAGGCGAGAAAATGCTGTTAACACTTACGGTTAAACTGTAGTAATAGCACCACTGATGTGGTAATGCATTTTCTTGTTGCAGCAGACGTAGCATCAGACCACTTACATCCCTTCTGAATGAAAAAAACAAACGCTTGCTCTTAATTTGCGATAGTGGTTGAGTTTAACCATCATCACCTAATTTATACGCATGAACTTTTTGTTCTTTCCAGAAATGCCAGCAGGGATATTGCCGCTGAAACAGATGAAGAAGCACTGCCTATAACAGAAAAAAGTACAATGATTTGTAGAGTAACCATTCCTCCTGCATCATATGTAATGTTCTTGCAGTTGTGTGTTACCGCTAAAACGTCTAGTCTAACGCTGAAAGGTGCAACAAAGAAGCGCATCGCGCTCGGTTGTTAGGTCTCTCGTTGTTCGACGTACATCAAGACGCTGTCTAAATGATGCTGTTTTCCATCTTTGTGAAGCCAAATAATTACTGTCACCTTTCTTCGACTACAAATTTAACTTTACTTCCGCAAAGCAGCTGCGGTAAGTTACAAATGTACACGCCATGAAAGAAACCAACACTGTTGACTAACGCATTGCAGCTCTAACGAAGGGAGGGGGGGTTCACAGCTCGTTGCGTAGCCGGAAGCGCTCGGGTCATGGCGTAGCGCGTCGCGTCATCCGTAGCCACGGCGATCCACCTGATGCCGGACTTGGATTCAGGAAACGGACCGAGGAGATGTTAGCCCACTCGAAAGAATTGCTCGGTTGGGATGTTGATGAGTTCAACATACCCAGCAGGAAGCGTCGCTGTTTTTTTTTTCGATGCCGACACGGTTCGCACGCAGCAACATATCGCCGTACAAAGCGAGCAAGGCCGGGCCAGCAGAAGTGACGTAGGGTATACGGTCGTAGGTGCGAGTGTGGCACCAAGATGGCCTGCAATCGGTGGGTCATGAAGCTCATGGAGAACGGTTAAGCGAAGGCGTCGAGAGACGACACAGAGACGGCAAGGAACGTCGACGTCAAAATTACGGCGGTACAAAACGCCATCCTGGAGGACGTGCTGC
Organism: Dermacentor silvarum; assembly: GCF_013339745.2. Classification (NCBI taxonomy): domain Eukaryota; kingdom Metazoa; phylum Arthropoda; class Arachnida; order Ixodida; family Ixodidae; genus Dermacentor; species Dermacentor silvarum. Next base: position 162,793,203 of record NC_051162.1, on the reverse strand, counting down.
AGACGCTGTATGGGCACTAGACTACAAAAATGACGTAACCAAATGCACAAGTGGCATTTATTCACACAATAAAATGCTCACTTGCCTAACCAATATTGCAGGTAGTGTCGGTCTTAGGGTGAAATTTTGCAATCCTGCTCACTCGCTATCTGTACAGGGCCCGTTTGTTTTGCAGTGTTAGGGCACTGCTGTGGAGAAATGACCGCCATAGTGGAGACGGATCACACTGCCCTGTGCCATTCGAATCCGCCGAACTCGCAGATGGCTGGCGCTCATGCGCGTGCCTTAATACCCTGCGCTTGCGCTCCATATATGCTGACTGATACCTTCAAGCATAGTTATCAGGGTCGCATATCCCCTTGTATTGCTGTCCGAGTCTCATCACGCCATTTCTTAACCGTCCGTGTCCAACACTAGGGGGTCATAACCAAACAAGCATGAATTATTTTCAATAATTGCACACTTGCAGGCCTTATATTTACTGATAAGCAGCAGTAGCAGTTTAATAAATTATACCATTACGGCTTCTTCAATTAAACATGAGCCTTCCTGATCGGATGGAAGCAGAAGTACCGCCGAGGTAGGCCTTCCTGAACGCCACATGCGAGGCTAAATTTAGCTGCTATTGCGTCATATCTAACCCGCTGTGGTTGCTTAGTAGCTGTGGTGTTGGGCTGCTAATTACGAGGTCGCGGGATCGAATCCCGGCTACGGCCGCCGCATTTAGATGTGGGCGAAATGCGGAAATACGCGTGTACTTAGATTTAGGTGCATGTTAAAGAACCCCAGGTGGTCCAAATTATTCCGGAGTCACCATACGGCGTGCCTCATAATCAGATCGTGGTTTTGGCACTTAACACCCCATAACTAAATTTTGCGTCATATGTGGCGCAACAACGGCGCCATCTGTGCACTAGACAGATGCATGATCGAGTAGTCGATTCTATTGTTCACATAACAAAACCAAAAAAAAAAGACACGTTGGCTGTATGGTGACAAAAATATAAACGAAGACGCTTATATTTCATATCGTTGTTTATATCGTACCTATGCAGCAACTTTTCATTACATCGATTTTAGCAAGCGACGATCTCTTTCCGCTACATCTATTTTTCCTCTTCCATTAATATTGTAACGTGGAACAGCACATTTCCGGCACGATACCCTCAGCCGAACGACACAGCCATCTGACGTTCTATCCTATTTCGTCCTCTTTCTCTAGACTGGATCTCACGTGCCAGTCAGTTCGTCCTTTTCAAAGCGCGCCACTTGACCCGCTATACTCGCCATCTCGTCAATCAGGCACCGGTGAGTCGCCGCCGCTGACAAGCTCCTTCCAGGTACTTGCTTCGCTAGCTGCAACAGCAGACCAAGGAGTGCTAATGCAAGAATTTGACACTCGCCTTGCAACCTGCCTGCTCTCCTCGAGACCGCGTTCGGTCAACGTACGTCGGCTACTGATGACGTCATCGGAGACCTCTCTGCGCGCATCTCTGGTATTGAGACACAGTAGGGCCGTCAGCCTCACGTGTCGCCCTCAGCCGACCGAGGCGTTTCCGCTTCAACTGAGCCTCACTTTCTTGGAGCGCACCTTAATCCACCTACTTCTGATGGCACCTCATCGTGGGCAGCATTTCGTGTCGAATTTGAATCCGCTGCTGTGCTTAATGCCTGGACACGAGTGCTCGAGGCTTCGGACAAGCTCGGCTACCCCTTCGGAGTTTCCCTCGGGAAATTACAATGCGGGCCGCCGAGGCCAGGACCCCGCGCAATGTCTGAAGTCCCTCTCCTTTCACTAGGCCTCTTCACAGAGATGTCAAATATGCCGGTGAAGCTTGCGGATCCGCCTCAACAGGTTGAAGCACTTGGGGTCACAGGCGCGGCCTTCAGTTTCCTCGCGTTGAGTATTTTGCCTGGGAAAGTTTCGTTGAAGCCTGTGCCAGTCGTCCGACCCCACCTCATCCTAGCTCCAGGACCGCTCTACAAAGCCTCGGCGAAATCTGGCTAAGTGTGTGCGCACTAGGGAAAACGGCTAAACAGTGGTTCCTTGTCGTCCGAGACCTGTGTGTGCCAGAGATTTTAGAATGTTGTTGTTGTTGTTGCCTCTAAACATGGCTCGTACCCACAGGGGGGATTGGCCACATTAGGTTCTTTGAAATGTGCGTCTAAAAAAATACAAAAGGGGGGTAAAGGTAAACATTTAACACGAAGCATTAGTCAACTCAATGCCAACAGAAATTTTGAGAGGGCTTATTCATACATTTACGAAAAAAGAAAATAAAGTGAAGTGTCCCACGGTCGGTACCCTAGCAGTGAAGCCTTCCTGACGCTTCAATAAACTTGTGGATAGCAGTGATCATTGACCCATCGCTTGTGCCTAATTAACATGCACCAATGGACAAAATGTTTGGTGTAGTAAGCGCTAACCCCAGCTTACTTGTAGGAAATATGAGGAACATTCTGCGGAGGGAGGAGAAGCGGCGGCAAGAAAGAAAGAAATGGTTCATAGTTTCTGGTTCATTACAAAAAGAACAAAGGTTAGTTATGGACAAACCAGATCTATGAAGGTAAAAATTTAGGCGGAGAACTCCACAACGGAAGCTTGATAAAGTTACCTCGCATTGTCGTGAAAGGCATTTGCTCGTGTTCCACCGGAAATTTAGATGACGAAAATCCTCTGCGGAAACTAGGGATGATTTATTACAGTTTAGAAATAAAAATCGTCTAAAGCTAGCTCCTGTTATAAAAGCGAAATCAGGAAGTACATATAAGACAGGACCATTTAGTGACGATGATGAGAATGAGTCAGCTGATTCATATAAAGAAATTCCACTATGACCGGGGACCCAGACTAAGCGGACTTCAGACAAATTGTCCGGAACAAGAGTCGAAAATATGCTCAGTAGGTGTGACCGATTAGTAGAAGTTAAATGTGTACAAAGCGACAGCGCCTCGGGAACAATTATTACTTTCGATGTCTGGGGACCCAATTTTCTTAAGGATAGAATGTGATGGTGCACCAATTGCTCTTTTTTTTATTCGCGACGCGAAAAGCAATGAGTAGGTCTCGCAGCATCCTTCTTTTTCCTCTTTCGTGAATATCCATTGCTAAAGTACAATTTACAGAGTGCCACAATTATGTACTCTAGTGTCCTGTCAGGATGGCCGAGCCATGATCGTTCTAAGTGCGTCAAGATATACTACGCCGTCGTTGCAGGACCAACGAGGAGAGACGGCGAAGTAGCTGAACACCTCATCGATGAAGTTGAAGATATCTCACCCACTACAAGCGATAAAGTTGGCAACGCAGTCACGCGCAAGCCAACTCTTCACTCTAAAAGCTTATGTGAAGACAAGAAACCTGACGGCGAGGGTGATTCTCCGGAAAAGACTGAAAATGGCGTGACTCAAAACGAGAGTGTCGCGACAAAACAGAGGGTCGCCTGGAAGCCGTCGCCTGCCACTACCTGTACCGAGACGTCTGCTACGTCTGCCACGACTGACGTCGACATGGCAACAGTCACTAACACTCCTGCGAAGCGGGCACACGAGGAAACGCTCGGCGCATCTGGGACCTCTGGAACAACGACATGCAGCGAGCCACCCAGAAAGGACGGCTCAGCTGCGACGCACGTCCTTCAAGCCGAGGCCCAACGTCCAAGTTGAGCGGAGACCCGAGACGGGGCCTCCCCCGTAGCGGCCTCGGTTGGGTCCTGCAACCTTCCTATGGTTACTACGTGGGATACCGCCAGCTTGACTGGAGCCATGTACTACATAGTGAATGAATGGGCCGTTCAAGGTAAGCGCTATGCGACCCGATTGATCTTGCTCAGAATAGAAGCTAAGCTAAACACGGCGATCCGTGTTGCCACGCTTAACGTACGAGGACTAAGCGCAAGGCGACGGCAATATCAACTGAGTCGTATGTTTCTGGAAAACCATCTCGATATAATTGCAGTACAGGAGACCAAGATATGGAGTCAAGAGCAAACGGATCGCATGGTGCAACCTTTCGTTCCGCGTTACACTGTATATATATATATATATATATATATATATATATATATATATATATATATATGCGTCTGTCATGCGGCCGGCATATCGGGGGGTTGTGCTATTTTTTTTCGCAACAGCTTAAACGCATCTCTGGAAGCAATGACAGTGTGTGAAACAGGACGCCTGATTGTTGTCGATTTTACCCCGAGTGAAATATTCTGGCGAGTTGTTTGCATTTACGTACCTAATGGACAGCACAAGAGGGAGTCTTTTTTGGAGCGAGTTGAGGTTTATTTCAAGACCGATAGGCTTCTGGTTTTACCATGTGATTTCAATTGCGTTTGTTTTCCTGAGAACCGTGTGAAAAAAGTTGCCTACGAATGACCGTAGTGCACTGCTATTCAGCAAACTTGTCAGCGAATATAACCTGCAAGATGTCGGCTATATGTGTTGTACGATCACAGTGTTCCGCGGATTACACATTTTCAAGGACCAAGCTATGCTAGGCTGGAAGAGCGTATGTTTCACTGGAACTAGTGCCGTTATGTAAACGTACGAGAACAAGCAAGTCTCTTTTAGTGACCACAGTTTCGATTCCTTCACAATAGGAACAAAATAACGAAAAACTAATTTGTCGTGGTACTTTTGGAAATTTAAGGATAACCTACGCAATGATGACTGTTTCGTAAATGATGTTAACGAAAAACATGGACGGTTGATTGCAGCCGAAGAGAAATATGCTGTAGCCATGTGGGAAGACTTTAAAAATGAAGTCAAGCTAGGTGCTATAGAAACAGCAACTACGCTGAAACAAGAAGAAAAACAGAAGGTAAAGGCCCTGAGGAGCAAACTCGACTTCCTACTTAATGTAGAAAGCACAGAACCTGGCCATGTTGTAAAGGAAATAACGAAATTAAAAAGCCAGTTAGAAACAATCGACACAGAAAGGTATCGCGGAGCTATGATAAGATCCCGTGCCGAAAAACTGTGGCAAAGTAAAACACCGAATAAACGCGCGCTTAGCGACGAGAAAGCTTACGCTCATCGCAGTGATATCAATCAGATATGCTACAAAGATGAAGTCACGAGTGACATCACAATCATTGAACAAGCATTTGTTGAACGTTATGATGACCTGTTTAGCAAAAGCAAAACTGATCTTGTTGGTTTCACAGGCCAGTTCTTGCACTTAATGCCACAGTTGGAAGAAAGCGTTAAAAAAAGGCCTCGAAGCGCCTATAAGTGTGAGTGAAGTTGAAGCAGCTGTAGAAGAACAAGGCTCAGGAAAAACGCCAGTGTCGGACGGCTTAAGCGCTGCCTTCTACAAAGCAATAAGGCAGAAATAGCTCCGATTATGAAGCAATTTTAGCGCAGTCATATGAAAACAACCGTATCCCCCGTCTTTCCGAAAAACTCAGATGGTCCCGATTCCCAAATCTGACGATCCAGTAAAGCGCTTGTACGTTGCATCGTATCGTCCCATTTGCCTTGCAAACACTGACTATAAAGTATTTATGAATATATTAGCAAGAAGGTTACAGAGCGTACATAAACATTTAGTTGGAGCCCACCAAACGCGTGGGATTAAAGGGCGCACAATAACCACCAATGTACACATCGCTAGGAGCGTTCTAGAATGCGTCGATGCTTTCGAGGGTCGAGTTGCAATGTTGCAGCTAGACCTGGAGAAGGCATTCGACCGTGTGTCTCGTGATATTCTCTTCGAGATTTTAGAATACACGAACATAGGATCCATGATTATAGATGGCTTAAAATGGTCTACAAAGAATGCAGCACACGGTTGATTATCAACAAGAGTCTCACAAGAAGTGTCAATGTCTGTTCGTCTCTGAAACAAGGGTGTCCAATCTCGTCATTGCTATTCGCGATATACCTGGAAACCTTTTGCCTAGCCGTTAGAGAAAACGAGAAAATACGAGGTTTCAAATTACAGCAAAGTGAGGTGAAAGTACTCTCTTACGCAGACGATCTAGCAGTGTTTTGTGATGACTATGACAGTATCAGTGAAGTGGTAACTGTAGCGAAGTCTTACTGCGAAAAAACAGGAAGGGCTATAAACTGGGACAAGTGTATCGGGTTTTGGCATGGCGCGTGGAAAAGCACCATGCACTTTCGTAACCATCCAGTGGGTGACCACGCCTGTAAAATATCTTGGCGTGCCGCTCGAACATTATAACGACAGTACTCCGTTCTGGGAACAAGAAACACAGACGGTGTAGGAAAAAGCGTTTGCGTGGCAAGGACGTAATCTGTCGACGTTGGCGCGCTCCACCGTGTGTAACATTTTCCTGGTTGCTAAAATTTGGTACATATTACAAGCGTTATTCATGTCAAGAATGAATGAACAGAAGCTGCACAGAGTGTTCGCTGTGTCCATTTGGAACTCAACTTGGGAACGCTGCAGCCGCACTAATCTGTTCAGATCTGTTCGCAGTGGTGGTCTCTGACTATCACATCTATTTGTACGGCAGATTGTATCGCGGTTTATGTTCTTGCGAAACCAGAGGGATCAATTTTTGCGCACCATGATACAAGTGCGATTAAGTAATCTTTTACCAAACTTTCTTGTTTCGTGTTCGTATGCTGAATCCCGTCCAGTGAAAGGCTTCCTTCGGGAAGTAGTGTCATCTTTTCGTATGCTTCGTGTTCGTTTCTCGCTAGAATACTTAACTAGAAAAAAATTATATCACGATATGTTAGACTTAGTATTGCCATTTCCACTGTACAGGATAGCATACTCTGGAGGCTCAGGAGATGATGTTCTTAAAAGAGTCAAAAGAATGCGTGTGAAACCATCAGTAAAATCATTCTTCTTTAAACTCCACACAAATACCTTGCCCGTGAAGACTTGGCTGGCAGACAAGGGTTTATTTGTGCCTTGGACTACTAATTGCTTACTGGGTAAGAAACCCGAGACTGTTGACCGTGTCTTCAATGATTGTTGGGATCCCCTTTTGCATTGGGACATTTTACAACGAACCTTAAAGAAAGACTTACCAATAACGCCACGTGGTATCAGGTACTTAGATACAGAAACTAATAATGTTCCATATGACCTTATTATGCTAATAAGCCTCCATAGTATATGGTGTACAAGAATGTCTGTACGTCATGCTGATGTGGATGTCCGTTCTGTTCGAGAAAACTTTATCGGAAGTGCCGCCTACATGCGTGAAGTCTACATAGCGGAGAAAGAACCACCCGACTGGTTGCCGCTGTTCGATTAGTTGGTGATATTGATACGATTTTAAAGCAATAGAGTCAGCGTAAGCCAATCTGACTCTCCTTTTTAACAATTTATTCACCATGGCAGTTCAATTGCAAGGCAGTCAAGGAAAAAAAAGGATGGCCGACTGGTCCAAGGTGCTGCGTTCAGGTCGCAGTCCTGTCTTTCGGGCGTGGGTTCGAATCCCACTTCTGACAATGTTTTTTTTTTCACTGTCATGGAATGTAAAAACAAAAGCATAGATAGCACTGCACCTCTTTATTTTCCTCTTTTGTGAATAAACAACGCTTAATTACGATTGGCTCTGTACCACTTTCATCCGTTGTCGTGTCCCGTCAGGATGGCCGAGCGGTCCAAGGCGCTGCGTTCAGGTCGCAGTCCGGTCTTCCGGGCGTCGGTTCGAATCCCACTTCTGACAAGGGTATTTTATTTCACTGTCATGAAATGTAAAAAAGAAAAGCGTAGATAGCACTGCACCTCTTTCTTTTCCTCTTTTGTGAATAAACAACGCTAAATTAGGATTGCCTCTGTACCACTTTCATCTGTTGTCGCGTCCCGTCAGGATGGCCGAGCGGTCCAAGGCGCTGCGTTCAGGTCGCAGTCCGGTCTTGCGGGCGTGGTTTCGAAACCCACTTCTGACAAGGGTATATTTTTTCACTGTCATGGAATGTAAAAAGAAAAGCGTAGATAGCACTGCACCTCTTTCTTTTCCTCTTTTGTGAATAAACAACGCTAAATTAGGATTGGCTCTGTACCACTTTCATGTGTTGTCTTGTCCCGTCAGGATGGCCGAGGATTCCACTTCCGGCCGCGAAAGCCTACGGACGTGTTTTCATGTGCTCCAACGGGGCGGTCTTAGCGGCTCAGTCGAGCCGCGGTAACAGGAATGCTGCTATGGATTGCCAAGACTACCAAGTCATTTTGCCGCCTCTGCCTACAGGACCATGCGTAGCCAACACGCTATTTCTTCACGGAGACGTAAAGGCAAGACCCTACCGAGTTGAGGATTTCCGAGACACGCTGGTTCGCCTGGGAGTGCTCCCCGAGGTTGATGCCTTGGGGGCCTTCCAGATGAACCACGTGTGGGCAGTTACGTTTAGAAGCCCAGAGGCAATGAAGAAGATGCTGGACCTCGGTGACATTATGGTGAAGGAGCGTCGCTGCCGGGTGGTCAACCCAGACAGCCAGGATGTGCGGCTCAAGATCTACTGGCTTCTGCACAACGTGCAAGATGAGGACGTGCGTGCCGCGCTCGCCCCTTTTGGGAAGGTCACCGAGGTGTTCAAGGAACGGTGGCGCGTTCAAGGCATCACTGATAAAGGTTCGTCAACTCGCACGGTATCCCTGAAGCTCAAATCGGGTGTTACCATTGACGACCTCCCGCACCAACTTCGGATCTCCGGCGTCATGACACTGCTGGTGGCGCCTGGGCGTGCCCCGCTGTGCCTGAGGTGCAACCGCACAGGCCATATCAGGCGAGAGTGTCGCGTGCCACGCTATGCTGTGTGTCGCCGCTTCGGGCATGACGAAAGCTCGTGCGTGCGAACATACGCCAACGTGGCGGGACCAACTAAAAGTGATGAAGTCATCCAGGAGCACACAATGGACGCAGTCGATGCTGAAGAGGCCGCTGGAAGGGACGGCGTGGTGCAAAGCCCCGCTCCGAAGGACGGCACTCGTGAGCCTGAGAAGAATATGGACACCAAAGAAGTTGCAAAGAAGTCCTCTCCAACTGAAGCCAAAGAAAACCTTGCCGACAAGGATGACAAGAACAAGACAGTCAACGAGCCTGCCGAATCACTCGGACACACTCCAAGTCCTATGGACACGACGGAACCAGTCAAAGGAGCAGGTCCGTTAAAACGCCCGCTCGACAATACCGTGAAAAATGACGAAAGATCAACTGAAGCAAGCCACGAAGAACCACTTGCGAAAACACCGACTGGGCGCCGGTTAAGCTTCAAGCCAGCCCCCAACATCCCAGCGGACAGAAAAGGGCCAGCGTCGGGACCGACGTGAACCCGCAGCCAGTGTTCGCAGTATGTGGGCGTACTGCGGTGGGGGAGGGGAGGGGGGTGGTGACTCCAAAATTGTTTTCGACCGAGGCTGACATCGAGCTGCCGGATAAGACGACGGAGGATGTGAAGACTGACGTCGCATGCGAACGAAGTGAGTGTCAACTGTGGCCTGTAGTCTGCTTAAGAGAGATTTCGGTCTGACGCGCCTACTCACATTGCCATGGAAATACACCTAGACACAGCATTACGATTTGGTACAATTAATGTTCGAGGCCTTGCAGGAAGGCGCAAGCAATACCAGCTTTGTCGCCTGTTCATGGAAAAGAACCTTGACGTAATCGCTGTACAATAAACAAAAGTCGATAGTGAAGAAGGAACGGATCGAATGCTGGATCCATTTAGGTCACGTTTCTACGTATGTGTGTCCCACGCAGTCGGTACTGCAGGCGGTTGTGCACTATTTCTGAGAAGCGCTTTAGGCTTCTCGGTAGAAAGCGTCTACACAGACGAGGGTGGTCGACTAATTGTTTGCGATGTGTGTTTTGCTGATTTGAAATGGCGGATTATTTGCTTGTATGCACCCAATAAGGTGAACGAGCGCAAGGCTTTCTTTGAAAGTGTTGAAGCCCATTTGCAGTGTGATGAAATTGTTGTGATGATGGGTGATTTCAATTGCGTCTGTAACGTAAAAGACAGGGTTGGAAGCCCGCCTATTCATGATGCAAGTGCGCGGTACTTGAATCTGGCGATAGAAAACTACAATTTAGAGGACGTTGGGGGTGTGATGGCCAATGCAGATACGACACCGTTCACCCACTATCAGCGAAATAGTCACGCCAGGTTGGATCGCGCCTACATATCGGCAGATCTAATACGACTGTGTAATCTATATGAAGTGAGCCATGTTTCCTTTTCTGACCACAGCTTAGTTATTTTTGCTGTTGGCCCGAAAAAGTCGACTGGTTTCAACTGGGAATTGTGGAAATTTAATGTGAAGCTCCTTGAAGATGAATCATTTTTGATCGGCGTTAATGAAAGACTTCAAGTATGGTTCAAAACACAACACAAAAGTCATGCAGAAGCGTGGGAGCATTTTAAACAAGAAGTCAAAATGTTCGCTATAGAAAGGTCCGGTGCCTTGCGACGAGAGGAAAAGAAAAAAGAAGTAGAAATGCAAACGAATCTAAATTTTTATTTATGCCTAGAAAATAATAGCCCTGGAAGGTATACGAAAGAAATAAAGGAAATTAAATCCCAGTTAGAATTAGTCGAAGCTGAAAGATACAAAGGTGCGGTCATACGAGCACGCGCGGAAAAGTTATGGTGCGGCGAACAGCCGACGAAGCGTTCACTCGGTGACGAACGAGCTTATGCCTCGCGGAATGAGATAACAGCCGTAACATATGGCAGTGTGGTTGTACGAGACAAAGAAACCATACGCCGGGCCTTTTATGAGCATTACTGCGAACTGCTAGGGCATGAGCCTATTCGGGAAGAAGGATTTGAAAATGAATTCTTGCCACTATTGCCAAGCCTTGAGGGTGAAGTAACGAAAAGGCTTGAAGAATCAATCACTGTAGAAGAAATAAAATGGGCGATTGACTCGCTCAGCTCCGGAAAAACGCCAGGGCCAGACGGTCTCAGCTCCGCTTTCTACCAAGCCTTTAAGCAGGACATAGCCATTCCCTTACATAAAGTAATTACGGAAGCTTATGAGAACTGTGTGCTCCCTCCTTCTTTTCGTCAGAGTCACACGGTGTTGATACCCAAGTCTGAAGACACTCACGCATTGTTGTCGGTACGGGCGTACCGCCCGATAAGTCTCACAAACACAGATTATAAAATATACACCAAGGTTCTTGCACAGAGACTCCAAAATGTGATACAACAATTAGTAGGGCCCCACCAGACTTGTGGCATAAGAGGACGATCTATTTTCACCAACATACATGTAGCGAGAACAATATTGGAAAGTTGTGACGCTTTCTCAGATAGGGTGGCACTGTTGCAACTTGACCTGGAGAAAGCGTTCGATAGAGTGTCGCACGAAACACTCTTTCTTGTTTTGGAACATGCCAACATAGGTTCTGTTCTTCTGCAAGGTGTTAAAATGTGTTACGATGGGGTATCTACAAAACTAATAGTTAACAAACAGCCAACGGCTAGGATAGAAGTTAAGTCCGCTCTGCGCCAAGGATGTGCCTTATCGCCTTTACTTTTTGCCTTATACATTGAACCATTTTGCTTAAACGTTATTAGTAGTACTATCATACAGGGATTTTCGATGGCCTCCAGAGAAGTAAAGATTTTAGCCTACGCGGACGATATCGCCCTATTCTGTCGAGACAAGGAAAGCGTCTCTAATGCAGTAGAGGTAGCAAACAGATTCTGCAAGGTCACCGGAAGTGCGATAAACTGGAGCAAATCATTGGAAATCTGGCATGGTAATTGGAACGATAAAGCAGAATTTTTTGAAAATATGTAGTGGACCGTGACACCTGCGCGGTACCTTGGAGTACCGCTACAACACTACCGTGATACAAAGGATTATTGGCAAGAAGAAGTAGAGCAAGTTAAAGTTAAAGCAACAAAGTTTGGAGGTAGGAATTTGTCGATTTTCGCGCGATCAACAGTATGCAATCTTTTTCTTTTTGCGAAAATCTGGTATGTGCTGCAAGCACTGTGCGTGTCAAGAATGACCATCCAAAAGATACACAGAGCATGTGCTGTTTTTATATGGGGATCCACATGGGAGAGAACCAGTCGCGCGAATTTATTTCGATCGGTGAAGTCTGGGGGCCTTGGGTTGGTCCATTTGTTTTTGAGGCAAGTTGTCTCGAGATTTATTTTCCTGCGAGATCAGAAGGATCCCTTTTTGCGAACAGTGTGCCAAGTACGTTTACGAGATGTGTTACCTCAGTTTATCGTATCCTCAAGATCGGCAAATGGTGCAGGTCTCCGCGGCTTTTTACGGGAGGTAGCTTGGTCCGTGGAATTCTTGTGTGCTCGCTTTTCATTTGATTATCTTGCTATTGTTGGAAGGAAAAAATTGTACAAGGATCTAGTAGATATTTGCATGCCGGTTCCTTTGTACCGTTCTATGTATTCAGCGACCACAGGAGTGGACGTATTGAAGCGAGTGAAACGGATGCCAGTGCGGTCTGGGGTCAAAACTTTCTTCTTCCAACTGCATACTGGAACTCTTCCCGTCAAACCTTGGCTACAACAAAAAGGCCTTTTTGTGGCGTGGTCCATAAACTGCATCTTGTGTAGGAAACCCGAGACAATAGAACACATTTTCTTGGATTGCTCGGACGCACTTTTCCTGTGGGACATTCTGCAACGTACAGTCAACCACAAAAGTTTGCGGACCACGCGAGCGCGTGGCCAAGAGCCTCTTCGCGACACTTCCGCTACGTCACCAGCGATCGACAGCAGCGCTACGTTGAAGACGCATCCCTCCTTAAATCTATGGCCTGTCTATTTTCGCACTGTGCGCAAATATTTTCTACCTATCTCTTTCAACGTGACGCGCTCTTTGTTAGCCAGGGCTACTTGCTTATATTTTGAGAGCAGAATATCAGTACAAGTAATCACACAGCGTATTCTTCGGCTGTTATCAGTTCTATTTTCGCGTAGCCACGCTGTTTTTTTTTTTTCGTGAGTGCGTGAGTGAGCGGTGAGGCAGCCATGGGACACAGATGCTTAGTCAGTAGGCAGAATTTTTCCGTTCCTCCCCCATCGCTAAGTGACAGTAGCGGCCGGGATTTGATCGCCTGCGCCCAGGTTTTGCTGCGCAAAGCCCGAACCACCGCGCTGCTGTAGTGGTTACATTTAGAAAAATAAGAAATAATCGGGTGCGATGACTCTTTTTATAACCCTTTGCGACACGGCGTCCTCGTTTGGGGACTCGAACTTCGGAGGCGCGTCCCACGCCACGTGTTTCTTCAAATGACCTAAAACTCAGTGTGCACAATCGTGTCCGCTTCCTGATGGGACAACTAGCGGTCAGTTAACTTCATTGTCCTGCGTATTGCTGCAGATGATCACTTTGCTGGAGACACTACCATGTTAGACAATCGTTCGACGTGCCGCGTTCCAAGACCAACGTCAAGAGTATTTTTTTTCTCCGGTCGACACGAATACAACCGAAAAAGCAAGTGTGCATGCGTTTCGCGCCTAATAGTTGATTCTTTTTATGCAAGCATTGAAGCTGACGGATTTCAGAATAATTAGATAATGAGTTATACGCTAATTAATTTTTTTTACTGAAACTCGCACAAAACAGCACATTGCTTCGTCTTCTTTCTTGGAATGTAATAGTGAGCGTCTTGAAATGATGCCATGCGCATTTGACGCATTTGCAGACAGTGCATCATAATTCGTGTCTGAAGGGGATGAATTTATTCACAAGACATTTACAGAAGTGTCATGAAACATAGGTCTCTCAATGATCTAGTAGGAAGTGAAATGTCCGCCGTTTTCTAGCACCTTATTGATGCGTGTGGGCATCGACTCGTACAAAGATTCAGTAATCTCCGGTCGACCGCGCAGGCTTTCCCATTCTTGTGCGATCGCTTGCCACAGCGTATCGGCCGTGCGGCCGCGGTTGGCTCGTGTGGACAGCCGTTTCTTCAACATGCCCCAGACATTTTCTATGGGATTCAAGTCGGCGCCACATGGAGGCCACTCAAGCTGGCAAACAGCATGTTCTTCTAGCAATGACTGGACGATACGTGCTTTATGGATCGGGCTGCGGTCGTGTTGAAAAAAATAGCAGCCGTCGCTGAAGGGACCGTCCAGCGCATACGGAACGAGGTGTCTAGTGATGACGTCGCAGTACCGTGACGCAGTGAAGGGCCCTTCCAGACGCACAAGGGGACCAAGGCCATCTTTGCTGATTGCTCCCCACACGCTCACGGAACACCGTCCACTGGATAGAACACTCTGTGTGTAATTAGGCAGATATCTGCAAGAAATAGCATACAATTGGGTTCCAGCGGCGCGTCTAAAAATGTTGTGATTCCTCTTGCGTATGAACTTTATAATGCTGTTATAGAGTTGCAATAGAAAACGTGCAAACATCATTAGATAGTACTCAAAGACCCACTGGCAGCTTTTAATTAGCTTCAGAGTAAGTAGTACTATGAAACAATCGTTAATGTTTTCAACATAATACCACTACAGAAAAATCTCGTAATGTCCAAAAGCTCATTTTACGTGAAACATGTTGTGATGCAGAATTAGCTTCGTGAATTAACTGCCAATACACTGTAAACACACCTGCAGTTTAGTGGACGCCAAACCCGTTTCCGTTGGTCCCAGCGCGTGGAAAAAGTTGACTCGTCGCTAAAGATGACATCGCCCCATTTCTCTGTTGTCCAATCTTTCATTGCTGTAGCGAACATGAGTCGTTATTGTAGCTGGCTGTCTGAGAGGCAGGGCTTTTGCGCTGCTACGAAAGACTGCAGGCCAAGCTCACTCAGCCTTCTTCTTACAGTCTCAGACGATACCGTGAGCGAGAGCGCTTCTCGGATATGCTCTGCACTTTGAAAAGGATCAGCCACGATGGCGGCCGTAATCAGGCGGTCCTCTTCCTCAGTCGTGGCCCTTGGACGCCCACTGCGCTCCATATCTGTGAATCTGTCATCGTCGCGGAAAGCTTGAATAATCCTATTCACGGCAGTCCGGCTCCTGTTGGTTCGGCGGCAGATTTCGCGCTGAGGTATTCCCTCTATAAATAAACGCACAATGTGCCTTCTTTCGTCAAGTGGAACACGCAGCGGCATCTTTCCAAATAGGCAATCACCACGTGGCCTGAAGCAAGTCTACTACGTTTTCAGCGACTGATGCGAAGATGCGCCTATGTGTGAAAGAAAATTTTCTATGCATCCGCATTTTCTTTATTTTTGATGACAGTGAAACACCTCCCTACCCTTTCTCTCAAGACGCAGAAGCAGCAACACTCATTGGACCAAGATGCTGCCAACCAAAGTGCGCCAGTAAACGTCGCGTAAAAAAATCGTCGCAGCGCTTCGTGAAACTTATCTACCCACTGGCACACCAGTCGACAAAGGTTGCAGTGATTGCTCCGATACTGCTATCAAGCCAGATATGTGGCGGTCTTATCGCAGACAGCGCTCTGCGTCAACACAACGAACTAACAATGTCATGCACGGGAATAAAAAATTAACAGGCAGGCGAGTACCAAGAGGGCTCATATCCGGGAGAGCGCCCCTGTCGCCGCTAGGTGGCGTACCGCTAGGTGGCGCGGATAGGCAGTCTGGCACGCGCTCGCGTGGTCCGCAAACTTTTGTGGTTGACTGTACACTGAAAAAGGATTTACCTGTCACACCGTACGGCATCCGTTTCCTTCCAATTGCGAGTGAAGATGGTGTTCCTTATGACATGTTTATGGCGCTGACTCTACACAGCCTGTGGAAAACGCGCATGGATGTCAGGCATGAACGTCTGGTTATTCGCTCAGCTTGGGAGCATTTTATTGAAAGTATTTTGTTCTTGCGCGAGGCTTGCAATGCACGATTAGCTAAGCCTGAATGGGCAACTTTGTTTGATGTACTCGTCTGTCTAAAGCGTTTTTAACATAGTGCGCCAGCCAATTGACGGCAGGCGTTTATACCACCAGAGCATTGTAAATATCATATTCGCTTCATGTGTTTGTGTGTTTGTATCTTTGTCAAAGAACGGCAATAAAGAAAAAAAAAGTTGTCGTGTCCCGTCAGGATGGCCGAGCGGTCTAAGGGTTCAGGTCGCAGTCCGGTCTTCCGGGCGTGGGTTCGAATCCCACTTCTGACAAGGGTTCTTTTTTTTCACTGTCATGCAATGCAAGATGGAAAGCGCAGGTAGCGCTGCACCTCCTCCTTTTCTATTTTGTGTATAAATAACGCTAAATTACGATTGGCTCTGTACCACTTTCATCTGTTGTCGTGTCCCGTCAGGATGGCCGACCGGTCTAAGGCGCTGCGTTCAGGTCGCAGTCCGGTCTTCCGGGCGTGGGTTGGAATCCCACTTCTGACAAGGGTTCTTTTTTTCCACTGTCATGCAATGCAAGATGGAAAGCGCAGGTAGCGCTGCACCTCCTCCTCTTCTCTTTTGTGTATAGATAACGCTAAATTACGATTGGCTCTGCACCACTTTCATCTGTTGTCGATTCCATTTCCGGCTTTCGAGCGATACGGCCACGGAATGTCGCGGTCCGTCGGAGCGGTATCAGCGGCCCCAGCGGGTCGCGGGAACAGGTTTTTTGCGGCTTCTGAAGATTACCAAGTTATTCTGCCGAACCTGCCAACAGGAAAAATTGTGCTAAACACAGTGTTTATGCATGCTGACGTTACTGCTAGACCCTTCAGAGTGGAAGACTTCAGGAACACATTGCTTCATCTTGGTGTGCTGGCCGACGTTATCACGTTAGGGGCGTACCAGATGAACCACGTCTGGGCTATCACCCTCAAGGACGCTGCCGCTGCGGAGAAACTACTTGCTGCGAAGGACGTGAAGGTTAAAGAACACAAGTGCCTGATAGTCGACCCTAATGACCGAGGTATTCGCTTCAAGATTCACTGGCTGCTCCACGGTGTTGCTGACGAGGATGTGCGTGCCGCGCTATCGCCGTACGGGAAGGTGGTCGACGTGTCAAGGGAAAAGTGGCGTGCGCAAGGCGTTCTCAACAAGGGCTCTATGACCCGTACGGTTACCTTGAAGTTGGGGCCGGGTTTCAAGATCGACGACATACCGCACCAAATCAAGGTGGCCGGTGAACCTGCGCTAATTGTTGTACCAGGCAGGGCCCCACTTTGCCTCCGTTGCAAATCTAGTGGGCATATACGCAGAGACTGCCAGGTGCCACGTTGTGCGCTTTGCCGACGGTACGGCCATGAGGACTCCCAATGTGCGAAAAGCTACGCAAGTGCTGCAGGATCCTTGAGGGGTGATGACACGTCAGAGCACCTCATGGACGAAGCTGATGCCGAAGAAACGGCGGGAGGTCAAACCTCAAGCGTCGAGGCGTCTTCTGGGCCGACCACGGTAGACGGGGCAGACAACAGCAAGCCTTCCGAAGAAGAGTTCCCACCCCTCTCCCAAGGTACGGATGTGAAAGCTGAGCCTAACAAGAACACCGAGGACGCTACCGAAGACGTCGAGGCGGACAAGTCCGCGTGTATGGACGTCACGGAAGCACCACGCTCTGGTGAGGCAGCAAAGCGGGCTCACGAGGATACCAACGAGACAACGCCGAACACCGACGGCGAAGGGCAACCACCAACCAATGCGGCTATCGTTCGGCGGCCCACACTGAGACCTCGACCGAACGTGGCCACCGGTAAAAGTGTGGCGGCAACGCCGCCTACAGCGCCAACGTAGCGTAAGATCTGCCATGGCACGACGCCCTGGCATGCGGTTTTTTGCTGAGAGAACCACCACGATTCCCAGCCTTTCTTCATAGTCACTATGGCTTCTATTCCTAAATCGCTACGTATCGCGACGATTAACGTCCGAGTGCTTGCGTCTAAACGAAAACAGAGTCAGCTGTACCGATTGGTGACCGAGTTTGACCTCGACATTGTGGCGATACAGGAAACTAAAGTTGATGGTGAAGTAGAGACTGGGAACATGGTTCGACGTTTTACGTTATATTATGGCGCTGTGCTTAGCCATGCTGTAGGGACGTCAGCAGGTTGTTGCCTTCTTTTGCGCCAGAGCTTGGGCTAATCAATACAAGCGACATTAAGTTGTGACTCAGGGAGGCTCATCATCTGCGATTTTCTTTTTGCCGCTAAGGAGTGGCGTATGATTTGTGTGTATGCACCTAACAATGCGGAAGAGAGGCGAACCTTTTTCGAGCGTGTTAATCTATACTGTGACTGCCAGAAACTTGTCATTATTGGCGGTGATTTCAACTGTGTGCTTTCTGCAGCAGATAAAACTAGCAGACGAGATTTTAATGGCATAAGCACTGTTATTCTTAGAGAAATTGTGAATGATGGTGGTATGGAAGATGTAGGGCAATGTTTGGAAGGTACGCGAACCGTCCAATTTACTCATTTTCAAGGATCGAGTCATGCCCGATTGGATAGAATATATGCGTCTTTGGATATTATATCTTTGTGTCAACAGTACCATGTTACGCCAGTCTCCTTTAGTGATCACTGCTTAGTTTATTTTACTATAGCAAGTCGAGAAGACTCAAGGAATAATTTTAATTGGCAGTTATGAAAACTGAATTGTAAGCTGATGAATGACGATGTTTTTGTGAAGCAAGTAACTGATTTATTTGAAAAACTCAAGGAAAACAACAAAATTCCTTGGGGAGAAAGATGGGAATTATTAAAGAATCAGGTTAAAATAAAAGCACTGGAACGTTCAAGTGCAGTAGCTAGAGAAGCAAGGTTTCAAGAAAAAACCCTACGCACGAACCTTGAACTGCTACTTAATCAAGTATCGCTCAGACCGGGTGAATTTATGGACGATATACGAGTGGTGAAGCGCAAGCTGGAGCTTATCGATACCGAACGGTACCGTGGTGCCTTAATACGCGCAAGAGCTGAAAGGCTGATAAGCGGAGAATCGCCGACGAAAAGAGCGTTGGGGGCTGAAAAGTGGCATGCGCGAAGGCAGCAAATAGTAGAAATTGAACGTGCAAGTGTGATCACTAAGGATACTGACGAAATTGTTAGAACGTTTTCGGAGTACTACCATGCGTTGTTTGCTCGCAGCGTAGTTGATATCGACCGTTTCAAACGTGAGTTTGTTTCCTTGATGACACGGTTGGACGATGTGACAAGAGAAGCTTTGGAGCAGCCCATCACAAATGAAGAGGTGGATTTTGCGATAGAAAACATGAACTTAGGGAAATCACCGGGTCCAGATGGTCTTGATGCAGCGTTTTATAAAACATTTAAGGGAACAGTCTCTCCAATTCTAACGCGTATTTATAACGAAGCTTACGAGCTTAAGTCGCTACCTCCATCTTTTGTTACTGCGCATACAATTCTTATACCTAAATCTGATGATACAGTAAAATTACGAAATGTAACTGCCTATCGACCCATAAGATTGACAAACAGTGATTATAAAATCTTCATGAAAGTGTTAGCTAAGAGATTACAAACTGTTATCTCGGAAATTGTAGGGAAGCATCAGACATGTGGCATTAAAGGGCGTTCCATCACTACGAACACTCACGTGGCACGTTCTATTCTGAAATGTTGTGATGTTACGGGTGCTGGAGTAGCCATGCTACAGATAGACTTCGAGAAGGTGTTTGATAGGGTTCCCCATGACGCTCTCTTGTGTGTACTAGGCCATGTAAATGTAGGCCATGCTATTAGAGAAGGCGTCGCGATGGCGTACAGCTCGTGCACGACGCAGTTAATAGTGAATAAAGTGGTTGGTGAGCGCATACCAGTGCTACAATCTCTGCACCAGGGGTGCCCATTATCAGCATTGCTGTTTTGTTTGTACATCGAATCCTTTTGTCTACATGTTATTGCAAGCGAGCATATACGTGGGTTCAAACTGCAACAGGTAGAAGTGAGGTTGCTGGCCTATGCCGACGACATTGCCGCTTTTTGTACGGATTATGACAGTGTTCTGCATGTTATTAAAACTGTGGAAAGTTTTTGTCTTTCAAGTGGAAGCTGCGTGAACTGGGGAAAGTCTCTGGGGTTTTGGCACGGCTATTGGCCGTCTAAGCCAGACACTTTCGCTAATTTAAGATTCGTGACCACTCCTGTTAAACATTTGCGAGTGCCCTTAGAAAATTATCAAAACAGCGAACCTTACTGGCGCAACGAAATTGGCAACTTACGCGAGAAAACCAATAACTGGAATGGCTGGAATCTGTCAGTCTTTGCAAGAGCGACAGTATGCAACTTACTTTTTATAAGTAAGTTGTGGTATGTAATGCAAGTGATACACTGTTCAAGAATGAATGTCCAGAAACTTCACAGAATATTTGCAGTGTTCGTTTGGGGCTCCTCATCGGAACGAACAAGTAGAACCAATTTGTTTAGGCGAGTCCGTGATGGCGGGTTGGCGTTAGGCCATTTGTATCTACGTCAAATGGTTAATCGGTTTATGTTCTTCAGAGACGTAAAAGATCCCTTCCTTCGAACATTGTGCCAGGTTCGGTTGGGTAATGACCTACCAGATATTGTTGTCTCAACGGATCGCATCCACGGATGCATTCGGGGTTATTTAAAAGAGGTTATTATGTCCACCCGTTTTTTGTGTGTGCGGTTTTCTACAAACTACTTAAGTGATGTGGGTCGGAAAAAGTTATACCTGCGTGATGTGGTGTTACCTGTGCCGCTATATAGATATTTGTACAGTACCTCAAGAGGAAAGGATGTGCTTAAGCGTGTCAAGAAAATGATGGTACCTCCAGGCGTTAAAACATTTTTCTTTCGTTTACACACCGGGACACTGACCGTCAAGACATGGATAGCAGAAAGGGGACTATTTGTGCCCTGGGGAGTACACTGCCAAATATGTAAGCGAGACGAAACTATTGACCATGTGTTTTCAGAGTGTTGTGACGCGGTATTCCGGTGGGACATTCTACAGAGGACCCTTAAGAAAGATTTTCCGCTGCACCCTCAAGGAATCCGATTCTTGGCTATCGATAACGAAGATAGAGTACCTTATGATTTAATTATGCTCATTGTATTGCACAGTGTCTGGAGATGTCGCATGGCCGTCCGAAATGCAGATGTTGACGCCAGAGCAGCTCGCCAATACTTCAAAGAAAGCATTCACAGATATGTAGAAGAAAAGAAAGCACGAATACCTGTGCCACACTGGTTGTCTTGTGTAGAATTGCTTTTGAATATGAAATTTATTTAGAATTACTTTCTCCAAGACAGAAGAATCATTTTAGCATTTGACTATTTTTATGTATTTCAGTCCTGTATTTCTTGTAACTGGCAATAAAGAAAAAAAAAGTGTCCCGTCAGGATGGCCGAGCAATAAAGAAAAAAAAGTCAGGATGGCCGAGCGGTCTAAGGCGCTGCGTTCAGGTCGCAGTCCGGTCTTCCGGGCGTGGGTTCGAATCCCACTTCTGACAGGCGTTCTTTTTTTTCACTGTCATGGAAAGTAAAAAGAAAAGCGTAGATACCGCTGCACCTCTTCCTTTTCCTCTTTTGTAAATAAACAACGCTAAATTACGATTGGCTCTGCACCACTTTCATCTGTTGCCGTGTCCCGTCAGGATGGCCGAGCGGTCTAAGGCGAGACGATGTAAGCGAGACGAAACTATTGACCATGTGTTTTCAGAGTGTAGGTCGCAGTCCGGTCTTCCGGGCGTGGGTTTGAATCCCACTTCTGACAGGGGTTCTTTTTTTTCACTGTCATGGAATGCAAGAAGGAAAGCGTAGATACCGCTGCACCTCTTCCTTTTCCTCTTTTGTAAATAAACAACGCTAAATTACGATTGGCTCTGCACCACTTTCATCTGTTGCCGTGTCCCGTAAGGATGGCCGAGCGGTCTAAGGCGCTGCGTTCAGGTCGCAGTCCGGTCTTCCGGGCGTGGGTTTGAATCCCACTTCTGACAGGGGTTCTTTTTTTTCACTGTCATGGAAAGTAAAAAGAAAAGCGTAGATACCGCTGCACCTCTTCCTTTTCCTCTTTTGTAAATAAACAACGCTAAAATTACGATTGGCTCTGCACCACTTTCATCTGTTGCCGTGTCCCGTCAGGATGGCCGAGCGGTCTAAGGCGCTGCGTTCAGGTCGCAGTCCGGTCTTCCGGGCGTGGGTTTGAATACCACTTCTGACAGGGGTTCTTTTTTTTCACTGTCATGCAAAGTAAAAAGAAAATCGTAGATACCGCTGCACCTCTTCCTTTTCCTCTTTTGTAAATAAACAACGCTAAATTACGATTGGCTCTGCACCACTTTCATCTGTTGCCGTGTCCCGTCAGGATGGCCGAGCGGTCTAAGGCGCTGCGTTCAGGTCGCAGTCCGGTCTTCCGGGCGTGGGTTCGAATCCCACTTCTGACAGGGGTTCTTTTTTTCACTGTCATGGAATGCAAGAAGGAAAGCGCAGGTAGCGCTGCACCTCCTCCTTTTCTCTTTTGTGAATAAATAACGCTAAATTACGATTGGCTCTGTACAACTTTCATCTGTTGCCGTGTCCCGTCAGGATGGCCGAGCGGTCTAAGGCGCTGCGTTCAGGTCGCAGTCCGGTCTTCCGGGCGTGGGTTCGAATCCCACTTCTGACAGGGGTTCTTTTTTTCACTGTCATGGAATGCAAGAAGGAAAGCGCAGGTAGCGCTGCACCTCCTCCTTTTCTCTTTTGTGAATAAATAACGCTAAATTACGATTGGCTCTGTATCACTTTCATCTGTTGCCGTGTCCCGTCAGGATGGCCGAGCGGTCTAAGGCGCTGCGTTCAGGTCGCAGTCCGGTCTTCCGGGCGTGGGTTCGAATCCCACTTCTGACAGGGGTTCTTTTTTTCACTGTCATGGAATGCAAGAAGGAAAGCGCAGGTAGCACTGCACCTCCTCCTTTTCTCTTTTGTGAATAAATAACGCTAAATTACGATTGGCTCTGTATCACTTTCATCTGTTGCCGTGTCCCGTCAGGATGGCCGAGCGGTCTAAGGCGCTGCGTTCAGGTCGCAGTCCGGTCTTCCGGGCGTGGGTTCGAATCCCACTTCTGACAGGGGTTCTTTTTTTCACTGTCATGGAATGCAAGAAGGAAAGCGCAGGTAGCACTGCACCTCCTCCTTTTCTCTTTTGTGAATAAATAACGCTAAATTACGATTGGCTCTGTATCACTTTCATCTGTTGCCGTGTCCCGTCAGGATGGCCGAGCGGTCTAAGGCGCTGCGTTCAGGTCGCAGTCCGGTCTTCCGGGCGTGGGTTCGAATCCCACTTCTGACAGGGGTTCTTTTTATCACTGTCATGGAATGCAAGAAGGAAAGCGCAGGTAGCGCTGCACCTCCTCCTTTTCTCTTTTGTGAATAAATAACGCTAAATTACGATTGGCTCTGTATCACTTTCATCTGTTGCCGTGTCCCGTCAGGATGGCCGAGCGGTCTAAGGCGCTGCGTTCAGGTCGCAGTCCGGTCTTCCGGGCGTGGGTTCGAATCCCACTTCTGACAGGGGTTCTTTTTTTCACTGTCATGGAATGCAAGAAGGAAAGCGCAGGTAGCACTGCACCTCCTCCTTTTCTCTTTTGTGAATAAATAACGCTAAATTACGATTGGCTCTGTATCACTTTCATCTGTTGCCGTGTCCCGTCAGGATGGCCGAGCGGTCTAAGGCGCTGCGTTCAGGTCGCAGTCCGGTCTTCCGGGCGTGGGTTCGAATCCCACTTCTGACAGGGGTTCTTTTTTTCACTGTCATGGAATGCAAGAAGGAAAGCGCAGGTAGCACTGCACCTCCTCCTTTTCTCTTTTGTGAATAAATAACGCTAAATTACGATTGGCTCTGTATCACTTTCATCTGTTGCCGTGTCCCGTCAGGATGGCCGAGCGGTCTAAGGCGCTGCGTTCAGGTCGCAGTCCGGTCTTCCGGGCGTGGGTTCGAATCCCACTTCTGACAGGGGTTCTTTTTTTCACTGTCATGGAATGCAAGAAGGAAAGCGCAGGTAGCGCTGCACCTCCTTCTTTTCTCTTTTGTGAATAAATAACGCTAAATTACGATTGGCTCTGTACACTTTCATCTGTTGCCGTGTCCCGTCAGGATGGCCGAGCGGTCTAAGGCGCTGCGTTCAGGTCGCAGTCCGGTCTTCCGGGCGTGGGTTCGAATCCCACTTCTGACAGGGGTTCTTTTTTTCACTGTCATGGAATGCAAGAAGGAAAGCGCAGGTAGCGCTGCACCTCCTTCTTTTCTCTTTTGTGAATAAATAACGCTAAATTACGATTGGCTCTGTGCAACTTTCATCTGTTGCCGTGTCCCGTCAGGATGGCCGAGCGGTCTAAGGCGCTGCGTTCAGGTCGCAGTCCGGTCTTCCGGGCGTGGGTTCGAATCCCACTTCTGACAGGGGTTCTTTTTTTCACTGTCATGGAATGCAAGAAGGAAAGCGCAGGTAGCGCTGCACCTCCTCCTTTTCTCTTTTGTGAATAAATAACGCTAAATTACGATTGGCTCTGTATCACTTTCATCTGTTGCCGTGTCCCGTCAGGATGGCCGAGCGGTCTAAGGCGCTGCGTTCAGGTCGCAGTCCGGTCTTCCGGGCGTGGGTTCGAATCCCACTTCTGACAAGGGTTCTTTTTTTTCACTGTCATGGAATGCAAGAAGGAAAGCGCAGGTAGCGCTGCACCTCCTCCTTTTCTCTTTTGTGAAATAAATACGCTAAATTACGATTGGCTCTGTACAACTTTATCTGTTGCCGTGTCCCGTCAGGATGGCCGAGCGGTCAAGGCGCTGCGTTCAGGTCGCAGTCCGGTCTTCCGGGCGTGGGTTCGAATCCCACTTCTGACAGGGGTTCTTTTTTTCACTGTCATGGAATGCAAGAAGGAAAGCGCAGGTAGCGCTGCACCTCCTTCTTTCTCTTTTGTGAATAAATAACGCTAAATTACGATTGGCTCTGTACAACTTCATCTGTTGCCGTGTCCCGTCAGGATGGCCGAGCGGTCTCTAACGCGCTGCGCTCAGGTCGCAGTCCGGTCTTCCGGGCGTGGGTTCGAATCCCACTTCTGACAGGGGTTCTTTTTTTCACTGTCATGGATGCAAGAAGGAAAGCGCAGGTAGCACTGCACTCCTCCTTTTCTCTTTTGTGAATAAATAACGCTAAATTACGATTGGCTCTGTATCACTTTCATCTGTTGCCGTGTCCCGTCAGGATGGCCGGGTCATTCCACTTCCGGCCACCGTTGTGTACGGTCGTGGGTAACATGGGCTCCGAAGGAGCGGATTCAGCGGCGCATTCAAGCCGCGGTAACAGGTCTTTTGCTTCAGTCGACCAGGACTACCAAGTTATTCTGCCTCAACTTCCATCAGGTCAGGTTGTGAGAATACCATCTTTCTTCATGCGGATTTGCGGATGCGGCCATACCGCGTAGAAGACTTTCGGGATGCCATGAACAGCTTGGTGCGCTCCCCGACGTTATCGCTTTGGGGGCGTACCGGATGAACCACGTTTGGCCGTGGCTTTCAAGAACGCTGAAGCAACAAGGAAAATGTTTCTATCGGAGACATACAAGTCAAGAATCGCCGATGCCTTGTGTTAACCCAAACGACCAAGGACTACGACTGAAGCTGCACTGGCTTCTTTATGGCGTCAGCGATGACCTAGTGCGTGCGGCCTTCGCACCGTATGGAAAAGTTACAGAAGTCACAAAGGAAAAATGGCGTGTACGCGGCATTACAGACAGAGCATCTACAACCCGCCAAGTCGCCATGAAACTCAATTCCGGTGTCACTATCGAGACTTACCACACCAGTTGCGGGTAGGAAATGAACTCGCTCTGGTTGTTGTGCCAAACCGAGCACCACTATGCCTCCGTTGCAACACCACCGGCCACATCCGACGTGACTGTCATGTGCCTCGCTGTTCGCAGTGTAGGCGCTTCGGTCACACCGACGCGGAATGCGTGACCACTACGCAAGCATCACAGGAAAAGCAAGTAAAGACGTGGAGACTGAGCTCATAATGGATGAAGCCGACCCGAGGAAGCCGCTAGCGGCTCGCGAAAGCAGACAGACGTGAAGGAAGCGAATCACGAGGCCGTCCCTACCAACGCGTGGAAGGGTGTTTTTTCCTGACAACACCACACCCCAGACAAGCGAAGTCTCGTTGACCGGGGAAACGCAGGAGAAGGACAAAGGCAAGTGTAGTGGAAGCAGAGTTGGCCGTGGAAGCGCAAGCCGACGCGCAATTCATGGAAGTTGAATCTGGTGCTTCTGCCAAGAGGACCGCGCGACGAAGCAGGCAGCGAATTGGTAAAGCCCAGTGCAAGCAGCGGTGACGAACCGCCCACCAAAACAGTCATGATGGCCGGCCTTCAAACGGGCCGACGACCGAGCTTCAAACCGAAGCCCACCGTCCCTCCTGACCGGAAAATGGAGGGAACTATGCCCTCGTAGCGAGGGACAACTCATAGCCCAGCGAATTGCCCAGTTAGGATTTCCAACCACCAACCATGGCTTCAAGGCACCTAGCAACTGAACCACAGCGCTGTAGACAGGCGAACTGCTTGCTGGACGCGACGTTGCCCATCGCAGCAACGAGTCAACTGAATACCAGCAAAAATATCGAGGTAAATTCCATGCGGTCCACCTGTTTCGGTTTAACCATGGCTCTTGACCTTACGAAGCCCTTCGTCTAGGCACTTTAAACGTTCGTGTTTGGCAAGCCGGAGACGCCAATACCAAGTAAGCCGGCTTTTTTCC